>NW_026652289.1:57621535-57872748 GCF_009828535.3 Hylobates moloch
AGGGAATGCTTCCAGTTTTTGCCCATTCAGTATGATATTGGCTGTGGGTTTGTCATAGATAGCTCTTATTATTTTGAGATACGTCCCATCAATACCTAATTTATTGAGAGTTTTTAGCATGAAGGGTTGTTGAATTTTGTCAAAGGCCTTTTCTGCATCTATTGAGATAATCATGTGGTTTTTGTCTTTGGTTCTGTTTATATGCTGGATTACATTTATTGATTTGCGTATGTTGAACCAGCCTTGCATCCCAGGGATGAAGCCCACTTGATCATGGTGGATAAGCTTTTTGATGTGCTGCTGGATTCGGTTTGCCAGTATTTTATTGAGGATTTTTGCATCAATGTTCATCAAGGATATTGGTCTGAAATTCTCTTTTTTGGTTATGTCTCTGCCAGGTTTTGGTGTCAGGATGATGCTGGCTTCATAAAATGTGTTAGGGAGGATTCCCTCTTTTTCTATTGATTGGAATAGTTTCAGAAGGAATGGTACCAGTTCCTCCTTGTACCTCTGGTAGAATTCAGCTGTGAATCCATCAGGTCCTGGACTCTTTTTGGTTGGTAAGCTATTGATTATTGCCACAATTTCGGAACCTGTTATTGGTCTATTCAGAGATTCAACTTCTTCCTGGTTTAGTCTTGGGAGGGTGTATTTGTCGAGGAATTTATCCATTTCTTCTAGATTTTCTAGTTTATTTGCATAGAGGTGTTTGTAGTATTCTCTGATGGTAGATTGTATTTCTGTGGGATCGGTGGTGATATCCCCTTTTTCGTTTTTTATTGCATCTATTTGATTCTTCTCTCTTTTCTTCTTTATTAGTCTTGCTAGCGGTCCATCAATTTTGTTGATCTTTTCAAAAAACCAGCTCCTGGATTCATTAATTTTTTGAAGGGTTTTTTGTGTCTCTATTTCCTTCAGTTCTGCTCTGATTTTAGTTATTTCTAGCCTTCTGCTAGCTTTTGAATGTGTTTGCTCTTGCTTTTCTAGTTCTTTTAATTGTGATGGTAGGGTGTCAATTTTGGATCTTTCCTGCTTTCTCTTGTGGGCATTTAGTGCTATAAATTTCCCTCTACACACTGCTTTGAATGTGTCCCAGAGATTCTGGTATGTTGTGTCTTTGTTCTCGTTGGTTTCAAAGAACATCTTTATTTCTGCCTTCATTTCATTATGTACCCAATAGTCATTCGGGAGCAGGTTGTTCAGTTTCCATGTAGTTGAGCGGTTTTGAGTGAGTTTCTTAATCCTGAGTTCTAGTTTGATTGCACTGTGGTCTGAGAGACAGTTTGTTATAATTTCTGTTCTTTTACATTTGCTGAGGAGAGCTTTACTTCCAACTATGTGGTCAATTTTTGAATAGGTGTGGTGTGGTGCTGAAAAAAATGTATATTCTGTTGACTTGGGGTGGAGAGTTCTGTAGATGTCTATTAGGTCCACTTTATGTAGAGCTGAGTTCAATTCCTGGATATCCTTGTTAACTTTCTGTCTCGTTGATCTGTCTAATGCTGACAGTGGGGTGTTAAAATCTCCCATTATTATTGTGTGGGAGTTTAAGTCGCTTTGTAGGTCACTGAGGACTTGCTTTATGAATCTGGGTGCTCCTGTGTTGGGTGCATATATATTTAGGATAGTTAGCTCTTCTTGTTGAATTGATCCCTTTACCATTATGTAATGGCCTTCTTTGTCTCTTTTGATCTTTGTTGGTTTAAAGTCTATTTTATCAGAGACTAGGATTGCAACCCCTGCCTTTTTTTGTTTTCCAGTTGCTTGATAGATCTTCCTCCATCCCTTTATTTTGAGTCTATGTGTGTCTCTGCACGTGAGATGGGTTTCCTGAATACAGCACACTGATGGGTCCTGACTCCTTATCCAGTTTGCCAGTCTGTGTCTTTTGATTGGAGCATTTAGCCCATTTACATTTAACGTTAATATTGTTATGTGTGAATCTGATCCTGTCATTATGATGTTAGTTGGTTATTTTGCTCGTTAGTTGCTATAGTTTCTTCCTAGCCTCGATGGTCTTTACAATTTGGCATGTTTTTGCAGTGGCTGGTACCGGTTGTTCCTTTCCATGTTTAGTGCTTCCTTCAGGAGCTCTTTTAGGGCAGGCCTGGTGGTGACAAAATCACTCAGCGTTTGCTTGTCTGTAAAGTATTTTATTTCTCCTTCACTTATGAAGCTTAGTTTGGCGGGATAGGAAATTCTGGGTTGAAAATTCTTTTCTTTAAGAATGTTGAATATCGGCCCCCACTCTCTTCTGGCTTGTAGAGTTTCTGCTGAGAGATCAGCTGTTAGTCTGATGGGCTTCCCTTTGTGGGTAACCTGACCTTTCTCTCTGGCTGCCCTTAACATTTTTTCCTTCATTTCAACTTTGGTGAATCTGACAATTATGTGTCTTGGAGTTACCCTTCTTGAGGAGTATCTTTGTGGCGTTCTCTGTATTTCCTGAATCTGAATGCTGGCCTGCCTTGCTAGATTGGGGACGTTCTCCTGGATAATATCTTGCAGAGTGTTTTCCAACTTGGTTCCATTCTCCCCATCATTTTCAGGTACACCAATCAGACGTAGGTTTGGTCTTTTCACATAGTCCCAAATTTCTTGGAGGCTTTTTTCATTTCTTTTTATTCTTTTTTCTCTAAACTTCCCTTCTCTCTTCATTTCATTCATTTCATCTTCCATCAGCGATACCCTTTCTTCCAGTTGATCGCATCTGCTACTGAGGCTTCTGCAATCTTCGCGTAGTTCTCGAAACTTGGCTTTCAGCTCCATCAGCTCCTTTAAGCCCTTCTCTCCATTGGTTATTCTAGTTATCCATCCTTCTAATTTTTTTTCAAAGTTTTTAACTTCTTTGCTATTGTTTTGAATTTCCTCTCGTAGCTCAGAGTAGTTTGATCTTCTGAAGCCTTCTTCTCTCAACTCATCAAAGTCATCCTCCATCCAGCTTTGTTCCGTTGCTGGTGAGGAACTGCGTTCCTTTGGAGGAGGAGAGGTGCTCTGTTTTTTAGAGTTTCCAGTTTTTCTGCTCTGTTTTTTCCCCATCTTTGGGGTTTTATCTACTTTTTGTCTTTGATGATGGTGATGTACAGATGGGTTTTTGGTGTTGATGTCCTTTCTGTTTGTTAGTTTTCCTTCTACCAGACAGGACCCTCAGCTGCAGGTCTGTTGGAGTTTACTAGAGGTCCACTCCAGACTCTGTTTGGCTGGGTGTCAGCAGCGGTGGCTGCAGAACAGCGGATTTTTGTGAGACCACAAATTCAGCTGTCTGATAGTTCCTCTGAAAGTTTTGTCTCAGAGGAGTACCCGGTTGAATGAGGTGTCAGTCTGACCCTACTGGGGGGGTGCCTCCCAGTTAGGCTGCTCAGGGGTGAGGGACCCACTTTAGGAGGCAGTCTGTCCGTTCTCAGATCTCCAGCTGCGTGCTGGGAGAACCACTACTCTCTTCAAAGCTGTCAGTCAGACAGGGACATTTAAGTCTGTGGAGGTTCTTGCTGAGTTTTTGTTTGTCTGTGCCCTGCCCCCAGAGGTGGAGCCTACAGAGGCAGGCAGGCCTCCTTGAGCTGTGGTGGGCTCCACCCAGTTCGAGCTTCCTGGCTGCTTTGTTTACCTAAGCAAGCCTGGGCAATGGCGGGCGCCCCTCCCCCAGCCTCGCTGCCGCCTTGCAGCTTGATCTCAGACTGCTGTGCTAGCAATCAGCGAGACTCCGTGGGCATAGGACCCTCCGAGCCAGGTGCGGGACACAATCTCCTAGTGTGCCGTTTTCCAGGCCCATTGGAAAAGCGCAGTATTAGGATGGGACTGACCCAATATTCCAGGTGCCGTCTGTTTCCCCTTTCTTTGACTAGGAAAGGGAACTCCCTGACCCCTTGCGCTTCCCGAGTGAGGCAATGCCTCGCCCTGCTTCGGCTCGCGCACAGTGCACTTCACCGACTGTCCTGCACCCGCTGTTAGGCACTCCCTGGTGAGATGAAACCAGTACCTCAAGCAGAAATGCAGAAATCACCCGTCTTCTGTGTCGCTGGGGCTGGGAGCTGGAGACCGGAGCTGTTCCTATTCGGCCATCTTGGCTCCACCCCTTTCTTGATTTTTTAATAATCGCCATTCTGAATGGCATGAGATAGTATTTCATTGTGGTTTGATTTGCATTTCTCTAATAATCAGTGATGTTGACCTTTTTTTCATATGTTTGCTGGCCATATAAATGTCTTCTTTTGAGAAGTGTCTGTTCATGTCCTTTGCCCACTTTTTGATGGGGTTTGTTTTTTTCTTGTAAATTTGTTTAAGTTCCTTGTAGATTCTGGATATTAGGCCTTTGTCAGATGGGTAGCTTGCAAAAATTTTCTCCCATTCTGTAGGTTGCCTTGTTTGCTCTGATGATAGTTTCTTTTGCTGTGCAGAAGCTCTTTAGTTTGTTTAGATCCCATTTGTCAATTTTTGCTTTTGTGGCAATTACTTTTGATGTTTTCGTCATGAAATCTTTGCTCGTGCCTATGCCCTGAATGGTATTGCCTAGATTTTCTTCTAGGGTTTTTATAGTTTTGGGTTTTACATTTAAGTCTTTAATCTATCTTGAGTTAATTTTTGTGTAAGGTGTAAGGAAGGGATCCAGTTTCAATTTTCTGCATATGGCTAGCCAGTTTTCCCAGCACTATTTATTAAATAGGGAATCCCTTCCCCATTGCTTGTTTTTGTCAAGTTTGTTGAAGATCAGATGGTTGTAGATGTGTGGTCTTATTTCTGAGATTTCTATTCTGTTCCACTGGTGTATGTGTCTGTTTTGGTACCAGTACCATGCTGTTTTGGTTGCTGTAGCCTTGTAGTATAGTTTGAAGTCAGGTAGCTTGATGCCTCCAGCTTTGTTCTTTTGCTTAGGATTGTCTTGGCTGTATGGGCTCTTTTTTGGTTCCATATAAATTTTAAAGTAGTTTTTTTCTAATTCTGTGAAGAATATCAATGGTAGTTAAATGGAAGTAGCATTGAATCTATAAATTACTTTGGGCAGTATGGCCATTTTCATGATATTAATTCTTCTTATCCAAGAGCATGGAACGTTTTTCTATTTGTTTGTGTCCTCTATGATTTCCTTCAGCAGTGGTTTGTAGTTCTTCTTGAAGATAGAACAAGCAGTTCTCCTTGAAGAGGTCCTTCACTTCCCTTGTTAGCTGTATTCCCAGGTATTTTATTCTCTTTATTGCAATTGTGAATGAGAGTCCATTCAGGATTTGGGTCTCTGTTCATCTAATATTAGTGTGTAGGAATGCTTGTAATTTTTGCAGATTGATTTTGTATCCTGAGACTTTGCTGAAAAGTTGCTTATCAGCTTAAGAAGCTTTTGGGCTGAGACAATGGGGTTTTCTAGATATAGGATCATGTCATCTGCAAACAGAGACAGTTTGACTTCTTCTCTTCCTTTTTGAATATGCTTTATTTCTTTCTCTTGCCTGATTGCCCTGGCCAGAACTTCCAATACTATGTTGAATAGGAGTAGTGAGAGAGGGCATCCTTATCTTGTGCTGGTTTTCAAGGAGAATACTTCCAGCTTTTGACCATTCAGTATGATATTGGCTATGGGTTTATCATAAATGACTCCTATTATTTTGAGGTATGTTCCATCAATACCTGGTTTATTGAAAGTTTTTAACATGAAGGGATGTCAAATTTTATTTATGGCCTTTTCTGTGTCTATTGAGATAATCATGTGGTTTTGGTCTTTGGTTCTGTTTATGTGATAAATTATGTTTATTGATTTGCCTATGTTGAACCAACCTTGCATCCCAGGGATGAAGCCAAAGTGATGGTGTTGAATAAGCTTTTTGATGTGATGCTTGATTTGGTTTGCCAGTATTTGATCGAAGATTTTTGTATTAATGTTCATCAGGGATATTGGCCTGAAGTTTTCTATTTTGTTGTACCTCTGCCAGGTTTTGGTATCAGGACGATAATGGCCTCATAAAATGAAATAGGGAGAAGTCCCTCCTTTTCAATTGTTTGGAATAGTTTTGGAAGAAATAGTACAGAATAGAAGGAGCCAAGAGGGCAGAATAGGAACAGCTCCAGTCTGCAGCTCCCAGTGAGACCAACACAGAAGGTGGGTGATTTCTGCATTTCCAACTGAGGTACCCAGTTCATCTCATTGGGACTGGTTAGGCAGTGGGTCCAACCCACAGAGGGTGAGCAGAAACAGGGTGGGGCATCGCTTCACCTGGGAAGTGCAAGGAGCCAGGGATCTCCCTCCCCAAGCCAAGGGAAGCCATGAGGGACTGTGCTACCCAGCTGGGTTACTATACTTTTCCCATGAATTTGCAATCTGCTGATCAGGAGATTCCCTCATGTGCCTACATCACCAGGGTCCTGAGTTTCAAGCACAAAACTGGGCAGCTGTTTGGGAAGACATTGAACTAGCTGCAGGAGTATTTTTTCATACCCCAGTGGTGCCTGGAACCCCAGTGAGACAGAACCGTTCACTCCCCTGGAAAGTGGTCTGAAGCCAGGAAGCCAAGTGGTCTCACTCAGTGGGTTCCATTCCCACAGAGTCCAGCAGGCTAAGAACAACTGGCTTGAAATTCTCACTGCCAGCACAGCAGGCTGAAGTTGACCTGGGATGATCGAGCTTGGTGGGGGGAGGGGTGTCCACCATTACTGAGGTTTTAGTAGGCAGTTTTCCCCTGACAGTGCTAAGGAGGCTGGGAGGTCTGGGCTGGGCATGGCAAAGTGACTCTGGCCAGACTGCTTGTCTAGATTCCTCCTTACTGGGCAGGGCATCTCTGAAGGAAAGGTAACAGCCCCATTCAGGGGCTTACAGACAAAATCCCCACCTTCCTGGGACAGAGCACCTGGGGAAGGGGTGGCTATGGGCACATCTTCAGTGGATTTAATCGTTCCTGCCTGCCAGCTCTGAAGACAGCAGCTGATCCTGACAAGAGGGATTCTCCCAGCACAGTGCACGAGCTCTGCTAAGGGACAGACTGCCTCCTCAAGTGGGTCCCTGACCCCCGTGCCTCCTGAATGGGAGAAACCTCCCAACAGGGGCCAACAGACACCTTATACAGGAGAGTGCTGGCTGGCATCAGACCAATGCTCCTCTGGGACAAAGCTTCCAGAGGAAGGAGCAGGCAGCAATCTTTGCTGTTCTGCAGCCTCCACTGGTGATACCCAGGTGAACAGGGTCTGGAGTGGACCTCCAGCAAACTGCAGCAGACCTGCAGAAAAGGGGCCTGTTAGAAGAAACACTAACAAACAGAAAGCAACAACATCAACATAAAGGATCCCCACACAAAAACTCCATCCATAGGTCATTAGCCTCAAAGATCAAAGGTAGATAAATCCACAAAGATGAGGAAAAACCAGCTCAAAAATGCTGAAAATTCCCAAAACCAGAATGCCCCTTCTCCAAATGATTGCAACTCCTCCCCAGCAATGGCACAAATCTGGACAGAGAATGAAATTGACAAATTGACAGAAGTAGGCTTCAGAAAATGGGTAATAACAAGCTCTTCTGAGCTAAAGGAGCATGGTCTAACCCAATGCTCTTGATAAAAGGTTACAGGAATTGCTAATTAGAATAACCAGTTTAGAGAGGAACATAAATGACCTGAAAAACACAGCATGAGAACTTCATGAAGCATATATAAGTATCAATAGCTGAATCAATCAAGCAGAAGAAAGGATATCAGAGATTGAAGATCAACTTACTGAAATAAGGCATGAAGACAAGATTAGGGAAAAAAGAATGAAAAGGAATGGACAAAGCCTCCAAGAAATATGGGACTATATGAAAAGACCAAACCTACGATTGATTGGTGTACCTGAAAGTGAAGGAGTGAATGGAACCAAGTTGCAAAACACACTTCAGAATATTATCCAGGAGAACGTCCCCAACCTAGCAAGACAGGCCAACATTCAAATTCAGGAAATACAGAGAACACCACTAAGATACTCCTCGAGAAGAGCAACCCCAAGACACATAATCATCAGATTCTCCAAGGTTGAAACAAAGGAAAAAATGTTAAGGGCAGCCAGAGAGAAAGGTTGGGTTACGCATAAAGGGAAGCCCGTCAGACTAACAGTGGATCTCTCTGCAGAAACCCTGAAAGCCAGAAGAGAGTGGGGGGGCCTATATTCAATATTCCTAAAGAAAAGAATTTTCAACCCAGAATTTCATATCCAGCCAAACTAAGCTTCATAAGTGAAGGAGAAATAAAATTACAGACAAGCAAATGTTAAGGGATTTTGTCACCACCAGGCCTGCCTTACAAGAGCTCCTAAAGAAAGCACTAAATATGGAAAGGAAAAATTGGTACCAGCCACTGCAAAAACATACCAAAATATAAAGACCAAAGACACTATGTAGAAACTGCATCAACTAATGTACAAAATAACCAGCCAGTATCATGATGAGAGAATCAAATTCACACATAACAGTATTAACCTTAAATGTAAATGGGCTAAGTGTCCCAATTAAAATAATCAGACTAGCAAACTGGATAAAGGGTTAAGACCCATCGGCGTGCTGTATTCAGGAGACCCATCTCATGTGCAAAGACACACATAGGCTCAAAATAAAGGGATGGAGAAATATTTACCAAGCAAATTGAAAGCAAAAAAAGCAGGGGTTGCAATCTTAGTCTCTGATAAAACAGACTTTAAATCAACACAGGTCAAGAAAGACAGAGAAGGGCATTACATAATGGTAAAGGGATCAATGCAACAAGAAGAGCTAACTATCCTAAATATATATGCGTCCAATACGAGAGCACCCAGATTCATAAAACAACTTCTTAGAGACCTACAAAGGGACTTAGACTCCCACACAGTAACAGTGGGAGACTTTAATAGCCCACTGTCTACATTAGACAGATCAACGAGACAGAAAATTAACAAGGATATTCAGGATTTGAACTCAGCTCTGGACCAAGCACACCTAATAGACATCCACAGAACTCTCCACCCCAAATCAACAGAATATACATTCTTCTCAGCACCACATAGCATGAATTCTAAAATTGACCACATAACTGGAAGCAAAACACTCCTCAGCAAATGCAAAAGAATGGAAACCATAACAGTCTGTAGCACCATAGTGCAATCAAATTAGAACTCAGGATTAAGAAACTCACTCCAAACTACATGGAAATTGAAAAATCTGCATGGAACTACATGGAAATTGAACAATCTGCTCCTGAATGACTACTGGGAAAACAGTACACAACTACATGGAAATTGAACAATCTGCTCCTGAATGACCACTCAGTAAATAATGAAATTAAGGCAGAAATAAAGAAGTTCTTTAAAACCAATGAGAACAAATAGACACATACCAGAATCTCTGGGACACAGCTAAAGCAGTGTTAAGAGGGAAATTTATAGCACTAAATGCCCCACAACAGAAAGCTGGAAAGATATAAAATTGACACCCTAACGTTACAATTAAAAGAACTAGAGAAACAAGAGCAAAGAAATTCTAAAACTAGCAGAAGACAAGAAATAACAAAGATCAGAGCAGAACTGAAGGAGACAGAGACATGAAAAACCCTTCAAAAAAATCAGTGAATCCAGGAGCTGGTTTTTTGAAAAGATTAACAAAGCAGGTGGACTGCTAGCCAGACTAATAAAGAAGAAAAGAGAGAGGAATCAAATAGACACAATAAAAAATGATAAAGGGGAGCTCACCACTGATCCTACAGAAATACAAACTGCCATCAGAGAATACTATAAACACCTCTATGCCAATAAACTAGAAAACTTAGAAGAAATTGATAAATTCCTGGACACATACACCCTCCCAAGACTAAACCAGGAAGAAGTCGAATCTCTGAATAGACCAATAACAACTTCTGAAACTGAGACAGTAATTAATAGTGTACCAACCAAAAAAGCCCAGATCCAGATGGATTCACAGCAAATTCTACCAGAGGTACAAAGAGGAGCTGGTAGCATTCCTTCTGAAACTATTCCAAACAATAGAAAAAGAGGGACTCCTCCCTAACTCATTTTATGAAGCCAGCATCATCCTGATACCAAAACCTGGTAGAGACACAACAAAAAAAAGAAAATTTCAGGCCCATATCAATGATGAACATTGATACAAAAATCCTCAATATAATACTGGCCAACTGAATCCAGCAGGACATCAAGAAGCTTGTCCAGCACTATCAAGTTGGCTTTATCCCTGGGATACAAGGCTGGTTCAACATACACAAATCAATAAACGTAATCCATCACATAAACAAAACCAATGACAAAAACCACATGATTATCTCAACAGATGCAGAAAAGGCCTTTGATAAAATTAAACATCCCTTCATGCCAAAAACTCTCAATAAATTGGTTATTGATGGAACATATCTCAAAATAATAAGAGCTATTTATGACAAACCCATAGCCAGTATTATACTGAATGGGCAAAAGCTGGAAACATTCCCTTTGATAACTGTAACGAGACAAGGATGCCCTCTCTCACCACTCCTATTCAACACAGTATTGGAAGTTCTGGCCAGGGCAATCAGGCAAGAGAAAGAAATAAAGCGTATTCAAATAGGAAGAGAGGAAGTCAAATTGTTTCTGTTTGCAGATGACATGATTGTATATTTAGAAAACCCCATTGTCTCAGCCCCAAAACTCCTTAAGCTGATAAGCAACTTTTCAGCAAAGTCTCAGGATACAAAATCATTGTGCAAAAATCACAAGCATTCCTATACACCAACAACAGACAAGCAGAGAGCCAAATCATGAGTGAACTACCATTCACAATTGCTACAAAGAGAATAAAATACCTAGGAATACAACTTACAAGGGATGTGAAGGACCTCTTCAAGGAGAACTATAAAGAATCAAATAGGAAATAAGAGAGGACACAAACAAATGGAAAAATATTCCATGCTCATGGATAGAAGGAATCAATATCATGAAAATGGCCATACTGCCCAAAGTAATTTATAGATTCAATGCTATTCCCATCAAGCTACCAGTGACTTTCTTTGTAGAATTAGATAAAAGTACTTTAAATTTCATATGGAACCAAAAAAGAGCCCGTATAGGCAAGGCAATCCTAAGCAAAAAGAACAAAGCTGGAGGCATCATGCTACCCGACTTCAAACTAGGCTACAAGGCTACAGTAACCAAAACAACATGGTACTGGTACCAAAACAGACATATAGACCAATGGAACAGAACAGAGACCTCAGAAATAACACCACACATCTACAACCATCTGATCTTCAACAAATCTGACAAAAACAAGCAATGGGGAAAGGATTCCCTATTTAATAAATGGTGCTGGGAAAACTGGCTAGCCATATGCAGAAAACTGAAACTGGACCCCTTCCTTACACCTTATACAAAAATCATCTCAAGATGGATTAAAGACTTAAATGTAAAACCTAAAACCATAAAACCCCTAGAAGAAAACCTAGGCAATACCATTCAGGACATAGTCATGGGCAAAGACTTCATGACTAAAACACCAAAAGCAATGGCAACAAAAGCCAAAATTGACAAATGGGATCTAATCAAACTATAGAGCTTCTGCACAGCAAAAGAAACTATCATCAGAGTGAAAAGGCAACCTACAGAATGGGAGAAAATTTTTGCAAGCGAGCCATCTGACAAAGGTCTAATATCCAGAATCTACAAGGAACTTAGAACAAATTTACAAGAAAAAAACAAACAACCCCATCAAAATGTGGGCGAAGGATATGAAAAGACACTTCTCAAAAGAAGACATTTATGTGTCCAACAAATATATGAAAAAAGCTCATCATCACTGGTTATTAGAGAAATGCAAATCAAAACCACAATGAGATAATATCTCATGTCAGTTAGAATGGCGATTATTAAAAAGTCAACAAACAACAGATGCTGGCGAAGCTGTGGAGAAATAGGGTCTTGCTCTGTCACCCAGGCTGGAGTGAAGTTCTTTTACACTGTTGGTGGGAGTGTAAATTAGTTCAACCATTGTGGAAGACAGTGTGGTGATTCCTCAAGGATCTAGAACCAGAAATACCATTTGACCCAGCAATCCTATTACTGGGTATATACCCAAAAGATTATAAATCATTCTGCTACAAAGACACATGCACATGTATGTTTATTGCAGCACTATTTATAATAGCAAAGACTTGGAACCAACCCAAATGCCCATCAGTGATAGACTGAATAAAAAAAATGTGGCACATATACACCATGGAATACTATGCAGCCATAAAAAAGAATGAGTTCATGTCCTTTGCAGGGACATGGATGAAGCTGGAAGCCATCATTCTCAGCAAACCAACAGAGGAGCAGAAAACCAAACACTGCATATTCTCACTCATAGGTGGGAGTTGAAAAATGAGAACACATGGACACAGGGAGGGGAACATCACACACCAGGGCCTGTCAGGGGGTGGGGGGCTAAGGGAGGGAATAACATTAGGAGAAATACCTGTAGATATCTATAAGGTCCACTTGATCCAGAGCTGAGTTCAAGTTCTGAAAATCCTTGTTAATTTTCTGTCTCAATGATCTAATGTTGACAGTGGGGTGTTAAATTCTCCCACTATTATTGTGTGGGAGTCTAAGTCTCTTTGTAGGTCTCTAAGAAGTTGTTTCATGAATCTGGGTGCTCCTGTACTGGGTGCATATATATTTAGGATAGTTAGCTCTCCTTGATGCATTTACTATTATGTAATGCCCTTCTCTGTCTTTTTTGATCTGTGTTGGTTTGAAGTCTGTTTTGTCAGAAACTAGGATTGCAACCCCTGTTTGTTTTTTCTTTCTATTTGCTTGGTAAATTTTCCTCCATCCCTTTATTTTATTATTTCATTTTATTTTATTTTATTTTGTGTGTCTTTGCACATGAGATGGGTCTCTTGAATACAGCACACTGATGGGTCTTGACTTTAACCAGCTTGCCATTTTGTGTCTTTTAATTGGGGCATTTAGCCCATTTAAGGTTAAGATTGTTTTGTGTGAATTTCATCCTGTCATCCTGACGCTAGCTGGTTATTTTGCAGACTTGTTGATGTAGTTGCTTCATAGTGTCATTGGTCTTTGTACTTCAGTGTGTTTTTGCAGTGGCTGGTAATGGCTTTTCCTCCAATCTCTTCTGGCTTGTAGGCTTTCTGCTGAGAGGTCCACTGTTAGTCTGATAGGCTTCCCTTTGTAGGTGACTGGCTTTTCTCTCTGGCTGCCCCTAACATTTTTTCCTTCATTTCAACCTCGGAGAATCTGATAATTACGTGTCTTGGGGTTGATCTTCTCATGGAGTATCTTATTGGAGTTCTCTGGATTTCCTGAATATGAATGTTAGCCTGTCTTGTTAGGTAGGGGAAGTTCTCCTGGATGATATCTTGAAGTATGTTTTCCAACTTGGTTCCATTCTCCCTGTCTCTTTCAGGTTCCCCAGTCAGCTGTAGGTTTTGTCTTTTTACATAATCCCATAGTTCTCAGAGGTTTTGTTCATTCCTTGTCTGCCTGTCTTATTTCAGCAAGACAGTCTTCAAGCTCTGAAATTCTTTCCTCTGCTTGGTATATTCAGTTATTGATACTTGTGGTTGCATTGTGAAGTTCTTGTGTTTTTCAGTTCCATCAGGTCGCTTATGTTCCTCTCTAAACTGGTTATTCTGTTTAACAGCTCCCATAATCTTTTAGCATGGTTCTTGGCTTCTTTGCACTATTTTGTCAATTCATCCAAATCAGCCTCCACTCAGTTCTGTGTCCTTGCTGGAGAGGTGTTGTGATCATTTGGAGAAGGAGAGGCATTCTAGCTTTTTGAGTTTTCAATGTTTTTTTTTTCATTGATTCTTTCTCATCTTCGTGAGTTAATTTAGCTTTGATCTTTGAGGCTGCTGATCTTTGGATGGGGTTTTTATGGGGACTTTTTTGTTGATGCTTTGTTGTTGTTGTTGCTTTTTGTTTGCTTTCTTTCAACAGTCAGCCCCTCTTCTGTAGGGCTGTGGTTTGTGGGGGGTCCACTCCAGACCCTATTCGCCTGGGTCCCTCCTGCACTTGGAGGTGTCATCAGTGGAGGCTGCAAAACAGTAAAGATGACTACCTGCTCCTTCCTCTGGGATCTCTGTCCTAGAGGGGCACCAATCTGATGCCAGTGGGAATGCTCCTGTATAAGGTGTCTGGCAACCCTTGTTGGGGGGAGTTCCACCCAGTCAGGAGGCATGGGATCCAGCAACTGCTTAATGAAGCACTCTGGCTGTCCCTTAGTGGAAGGGGTGCACTGCATTGGGAGGAATCCCACTTGTCTGGACTACCCAGATACCTCAGAGCCAGCAGGAGAAAAACTAAATCGGCTGATCTGTGGAGACTATGGCTGCCCCTCAGGGGCTCAGTCCCAGGGAGATCAGAGTTCTGTCCCTAAACCCCTGGCTGGAGTTGCTGAAATTCCTGCACGGAGGCCCTACCTAGTAAGCAGGGATGGGTTACTGCAGTGATGGCTGCCACTCCTCTCTCTGGGAGCTCAGTGGTCTTAGGCAGCAGTCAGATACAGTGATGGCATCTGCCCCTTCCCTGGAAAGCTCAGTCGTCTTAGGCAGCAGGCAGCTGCAGTGATGGCATCTGTCCCTCCCCCAAGGAGTTCAGTTATCTTAGGCAGCGGGCAGCCTCAGTGATGGTGACTGCCTCTCCCCCAAGGACTCGGTAGTGTTAGGCAGTCTCCAGCCGAGTGGTCACTGAGAATCTGCACAGCTCTGTGCTTGAGATCCAAGGCCCTGGTGGCATGGGCTCATGAGGGGGATCTCCTGATCTGTGGGTGGCACAGATCCATGGAAAAAGTGTGGTTTCCCAGGCAGGGTAGCACAATCACTCACTGCCTCCCTTGGCTGGGGGTGGGAGTTCTCGTTGCCCTGTGTGGCTCTCAGGTGGGCCATCGCACCACCCTGTTTTTCTTCTCTCTCCATGGGTTGTGCCAACTGCCCAGTCAGTCCCAATAAGAGGGCCTGGATACCTCAGTTGCTGGTGCAGGATTCACTCACCGTTTTTGTTCTTCTCAGTGGGAGTTTCCAACCACAGCTACTACTAGTTGGCCATCTTGGCCCCTATTTCCATTTATTTTCTTCACTGATTTTTTTTTAATTACAAAAGCAACGCCTGTACACATTTTATATCACTTTTATTAGTCTTTTCACATAATCAACTTTACATTAATAATGTGTGAACATCATTTCTTTTCTTTAACTTTCTTCTGGATTATTTTGCTGCTCTTTTGCTACCTTGGTGAGATAAGTGTTTTAGCGCATTCACTTTCAGCTTTTATTCTTTCCTACTATACCCATTGCAAGGCTGTTTCCATTTAGCACCACTTTAACTTGATCCCACAAGTTTTGAAATGGGTATTTTTATTATATTTCAGTTCAAGGTAGTTTCAGATTTCTATTATGAAATTATCTTTAACCTGTGGGTTATTTAGAAATGTGTTGCTTAATTCAAATACATGGGAATTTCCTGGTTATCATTTGGTAATCAGGTTAAAGATTGACCGCATTTTGAACAGAAAACATGCTCCATGTGATTTCAATTCTTTGCAATCTCTTGACATTTGCTTTATGAACAGTATTTGGTCAATTTTTATAAATGTTCCATGTATGCTTGACAAGAATGTGCAGTTGCTGGGGGCAATGTTCGCTAAGTGGTAATTAGGTCAAATTTATCACATTATTCAAGCATTTTATATCCTTTTTCTATTAATTACTCAGAGATGTATTAAAACTTCCCACTAATTGTAATTGTGGATTTGTAGTTCTGTCAATTTTGGGGTTATACATTTTTAAGGTTATGCTAATAAATGCATACAAATTTAAATGTCCTATATTTTTCTAGTGAACTGAACCTATTATCATTTTGAAATGATCCTTTTTATTTCTAGTATTACTTTCATCTTTCAAGTCTATTGAGTCCACAATAGCTACTCCATTTTTATTTTGGTAAGTATTTATGTTGTTTATCTTTTCTTACTTTTTTACTTTCAATATTTATGTAAACATATTTCAGATGTATCTCTTGTAAACAACATATAGTTGAACTTCATTTTTTTATTCAGTCTGACAATCTTTGCATTTTATTTTTTTGTTTTTTTTTTTTGGAGACAGGGTCTCGCTCTGTCACCCAGGCTGGGGTGCAGTTGCACAATCTCAACTCACTGCAACCTCTGCCTCCTGGGTTCAAGTGATTCTGATGCCTCAGCCTCCTGAGTAGCTGGGATTACAGGCACGTTCCACCACACCCGGCTAATTTTTGTATTTTTAGTGGAGACAGGGGTTCACAATGTTGAACAGGCTGGTCTCGAACTCCCGACCTCAGGTGATCTGCCTGCCTCAGCCTCCCAAAGTGCTGAGATTATAAGCACGAGCCACCAGTCCTGCCCAATCTTTGCATTTTAATCAGAACAATTAATATATTTGCATTTTATCATTGAGGTGGATTCATTACATTGATGGTTGTATTATGGCTTCCTTGCATCCACATCCTTTACAATGTGATTTTACAATTACGTGAGGCCTACTCTCAGGCCCCTTAAGTGTTGCTCTGTTATCTGATTTGACCAAAAGAATGTGGGTGAAATGATGGTATGTCAGTTCTTAGCATAGGACTCAAGAGGCCTTGCATGTTTCTGCTTTTTCTTTGAACCCTGCCTCTGCCATGAGAATAAGCCCAGGCAGATTTCTGGAGTATGAGAGACCATGTGGAGCAGAGACAGGTTGTCCCAGCTAAGGCCTTCCTAGACCAGGTTACGGCCAGCCAACCCTCAAACAAGTGAGAGAGCCAAGGTTTGATCAGCAGAGCCGCCTACCCAATCCATAGGTGACTACTGACACATGAGGACCCCAGCTGAAGGCAGAAGATCCACCTAGCTGACCTATAGACTCAAAGAAAAAAATATATGCTTCTTGTTTTAAGCCACTAAGGTTTGGGGTGTTTGTTACACAGTACTGGCAAAGTGATAGGAACATACATGCTGATATACCACTACTTATGTTTAAATCTACCATTTTCATTTCTTTGTTTAATCTACATGTTCTATTTTTCGTTTTCTCTTTGCCTTACCTTACTAATTTAGAAGTTATATATTTGCTTATTATTTGGTTACCATAGAAATTACAACATGAACAACATTAACCCACTAATATCTAAAGTTAGTCACTATATTTATCTCCATCCCAGATAATACAAGGTCCTAGAATACAATACCTCCATTTACTCCTTCCAACTACATATGCTACTGTTGCAGTGTATTTTAATTTTATATTTTTGAACCCCACAAAATGTTGTTACTGTTGATCTATATCAAACTTGTCCAACCTGTGGCTAACGGGCCACCACATGTGATCCAGGATGGCTCTGAATGTGGCCCAACATAAATTTGTAAACTTTCTTAAAACATGAGATTTTTTTGTGTGATTTTTTCTAGCTCATCAGCTATCATTAGTGTTAGTGTATTTTACGTGTAGCCCAAGGAAATTCTTCTTCCAATGTGGCCCAAGGAAACCAAAAGATTGGATACTCCTAATTTATATGGTCAATGTTCATTTAGCCTTGTCCAATGTATTTAGTACTTTCCTTGTTCTTTAGCTTTTCTTGCATCTCAGACCTTCTAACTGGGGTCACTGTCCTGCCTTAATTATAAGCTTTATAATTTCTTTTAGTGTAAGAATAATAATGGGAATTCTCTTAGATTTTGTTTTTATTATTTTGTTTCAAATGTCTTTATTTCACCTTCATTCTTAAAAGACATATTTGCTGTGCATAGAATTCTAGGTTGGTAATTTCCTTCAGTACATTGAACATATCATTCATTATCCTATCTTCTGGCTTCCACTGCTGCTGTTATGAAATCAATTTGTTGATCTCCACTCTTTTGAAGGTAACTTCTCTTTTCCTGGTTGTTTTTAAATTTTTTTCACTTTATATTTAGAGTTCTATAGTTTCACTGTGATGTGACTAGGTGTAGATTTCATTTATCCTTTTTGTGATTAGCTGGGCTTATTTAATGTGTGGTTTGTGTATTTCATCAGTTCTGAACAATTTTTGCCATTATCTGTTTTAATATTGCCTCTACCCTATGCTCTCCATTGTGTCTTTTTGAAACTTCAGTCAGATGTTAAACCTTCCAACTCACTTTATCCTCCAAATTTCTTAGCCACTTTCTCATATACTCTATCTTCTTTTCTTTTTGTACTACATTCCAGAAAATCTCTTCTAGTCTGTTTCTCAGTTTATGGATCGCTTTTCAACTGTGTCTAGTCAGCTGTTAAACCTCCATATTAAATTTTAACTTTGTGTACTACATTTTTCATTTATATAATTTCTTTTGGTTTCCTTTCAGGTCTGCTGGATCACTTTTTACAATTTCTTATTCTCTTTAGATATTTTCAGGCTTATCTTGTATATCATGAGATATACTAGGCACAGTCGTTTTATAGTCTATGCATGATAATACCAATATTTAAAGTATTCATGGGTCTGTTTCTATAATCTATTTTTTCCTTTCAGTTCTTTTACATGATGTCTTATTTTCTTGTGTGACTGGTTATTTCTTTTTTCATTGTATGATGGTAATTGCCCTTAAAAATTAGCCATGAGGATTCTTTGAGACAAGATGAAAGTAACTTCTTCCAGAGGTACATTTGCTTTTTCCAGATATTTAGAGACAGTGATATTTAAATCTTTATATTATTTTAAACTAGTTATGTGTTATGAATTCAGGCTGCACATCTATATGAGGGCTGCTTTTTGTTTACATTTGTTTAGGGGCAACTTTCCTCTTTTCTGCTCATATCAAGGCAACCTTCCTTGGAAATTCCTGAGTGGGGAGAAGAGGTAGGCTTATTTCTGACCTGATGGTAAAGCCACTGGGGTTTCATTTTAATCTTAGGAAGACATCAATTTATATTTACCACTTTAGATGGAGCCCTGGGCTTTGATTTCCATCATTTCTACTGTTCTAGGCTAGCAGAACAAAAATTTATGTTTCCTTGAAATTCCTCTGGATCAAACAGTCTCTGGATATGATAAAATATACATTTGGTCTTTGTCCATCCCTGTACTCTCTCCATTCCCATTTCCTGGCAAAAAGTTCCTAAAACCCTTGGAATTGCAAGAGTAACGAGAATGCTTTTTATGCTAATGAGATGGCTGGTAACTGGGGTGTGTGAGCCAGATAGCTTCAGGATGGGGGCTGGTCACTGGAAAGACCAAGGCATAATTAGAGGGGTGGGACCTCCAGCCCCATCCCCAACCTCTGGGGAGGGGAGAGGAGCTGAAAATTGACTTGATTACCAGTAGCCAATGATTTCATTTATCATGCCTACATAATGATGTCTCCATAAAAACCCAAAAGGACAAGATTCAGAGAACTTCTGGATAGATGAACACATGGAGGTTCCTGAAGGGTGGTATGCCTGGAGAGAGCATGGAAGCTCTGTACCCCTTCCCACATACCTTGCCCTATGCATTTTTTCCATCTGGCTGTTCATCTGTATCCTTTGTAATATCTTTTATAATAAACGGGTAAATGTAATTAAAGTGTTTCCTTGTGTTCTGTGAGCCACTCTAAGCAAATTAATAGAACCCCCTAACAAGGGGGTTGTCAGAATCTCAATTTATAGCTGGTCAGTCAGAAGCACAGGTCACAACTTGTGCTTGCAACTGGCATGTGATGTAGGGAGGCTGGGTTTGGTGGGGAGGAGCCATCTTGTGGGATGATCTTTCAACCTGTAGGATCTGACACTATCTCCAGGTAGGCAGTGTCAGAATTAAATTGAATTAGAGGGCACCCAGCTGGTGTCTGCTGCTGAATTGCCTGGCTAGTGTGTAGGGAAAACCCCCTCACATATCTGGCATCAGAAGTGTTGAATGGTATGTAAGAGCAGGAAAAGTAAGTTTGGTTCTAAGAGCTTTGTGTCTACCTTAATTCTCAATGTTCTCATTTTTCCATAGATCCTGGCCTAGTAATTATGTTATACCTTACCAGCTCCCCAAAACTTTTATGAAGGTTTTTATTTTGTCTAGCACTTTGTATTGTTTTTAACTCAAGAAATGGTAAAAACAACCAAACTCATCATTGTCAGAAATAGAAGTTCAATATATTCCTAATCTTATACAGATATATACAGAGTAAAATTCAAAAACTACTCTTTTCACACTGTACAGACATAGAATAAAACCTGAAAAGCACTCTTCAACTACTCTACTGTCACTCCTCATATCTATATCCTCCCAGGTGTTCATCCTGTCAGTTCCCTTTCTGTGTTTCCATATTTTTAACGTCTACATATTTATTATGTTGTTTTTAAATAACATTGGGTCATAATATAAATAGTTTTATGCCGTATTTCATTCAGTGAACTGTCTCTGGATCATTTCATGTCAGAACAGGAGATTTATCTCAATCTTTCTCCCCCTCCTCCTCCTTCTTTTACAGTCATATTATCTAGTGTAATATAAATAGTATCATATAGATTCTACATCTATAAATGTGGAAGTACTATGATATACTTAGTTTTACCAATTATTTGGCATTTGGTTACTTTCCAAAGTTAAGTAACTACAAACAATAAAGCATGGCAGCTTACTACATAAATAACTTGTGCATATGTGTATTTCAATAGAATATATTCCTAGTACTAAAACTACTGGGTTCAAATATATGCTTTAAATTTTGATAGACATTGCGAAACTACCTTCCACCAAAAGTCATGTTACACTTCTACCAACATGTACAGTGTACATTGTCCTGAATACTAATAAGTCATTGATATTATTGGTTTTTAAATTTTTAAGTCAATCTCATTGGCAAAAATGACATCGCATTATTTTAATTTAAGTTGTATTTCTCTGATGACAAGTGAGTTTGGGCTTTCATTATCTGGCTATTCATATTTCTTCTTGTGAGTTTTCTCTTTATATGCTTTGCCTTTTTTTTCTCTTATCTCAACTGTCTTTTTTCTTACTAAATTTGTAGGATTTCTTAAAAATTTTGTTAAATATGCTGCAAATATATTCTCCTGTCTGCTTATGTATTTTCACTTTATGATGTATTTCATCATATGAAACTGTAAAAATGTTTGTGAGCTACATGTTACAAACCTTCAGGAAGTATGAGAAAGTACAGTAGAACATTTTCATTAACATGAGATGATAAATGCCTTTCTAAGATATAAAATGTATCTTGTTTTAGGGTCCTGAGAAATCATATTGGGATTTTCGATTGGGAATTAAGTAAATTTGTAATTTAATTAGGATAAATTGGCATCTTTACAATATTAAGTCTTGGAATTTGTTAACATTGTAAATATTCATTTTTAAGCTTCCTTTTTGTTCCTAATTGTATTTTTATTTATTTATTTATTTAGAGACAGGGTCTTGCTCTGTCACCCAGATCAGAGCACAGTGGCGTAGATCATGGCTCACTGCAGCCTCAGCCTCCCAGGCTCAAGCGATTCTCCCTCCTGCCTCAGCCCCAACAAGTAGCTGGGACCACAGGCGTAAGCAACATGCCTGGTTAGTCTTCGTACTTTTTGTAGAGATGGAGTCTTGCCATGTTGCCCAGGCTGGTCTCAAACTCCTGGGCTCAAGTGATCCACCTGCCTCAGCCTCCCAAAGTGCTGGGACTACAGGCGTGAGCCAGCCACCATGCCAGGCCTGTTCCCACTTTTATTATGTATGTCAGAGTTACTTTTTATAAGGTATATTTTCTGATATTTCATAGTTTCTTTGCCTCTATAAATGGGGTACTTTTTCTAATACTATTTTCAACAGCTTATTATTGGTATGAAGAAATATTAATTATTTTGATATGTTAATCTAGTATCTGGCCTCATTGTTATATATTCCAATTAATTCAAAAAGTATAATAGTTGAATTCTTGGACTTTCTGGAGAGTCAGTGTTTGCTTTTATTGGTCAACTATTCTCTTTCAAATTCTTATTTCTTTAGAAGTTGCTATTATCTTTATGAACTTCTTTTTTCCATTTTTTAAAATTTTGCCTTACTTTGATATTTCTCTAGGTTCCTGAAGTAAAAGCTTCATTCATTACTTTCTAATCTTTCTTGTTTTCTAATAAGTACATTAAAGATGTATAATTTCCTGTCAGCACAGCTTTGGTCACATCCCAGAGGTTTTGACATAAGTATTCTTATTGTCAAATTCATTTATATATGATGTATTATTTTACCTTTAATTTCCTCTTTAATTCAAAAGCATTAAATTATTTTTAAATGCTTTTTAAAAAAGGATAAAAAATAAAAAACAAGATAGAATAAAAAGCAAGAAGATAATTCAAGAGGTTCATAGAAACATAGAGTAAAAGTATCCATGTACTTTGGAATCCTAGTGTCTCCCTCCAGTTCAACACTTAGAGGCAAGCATTTTGAAAAAATCAAATATTTTTAAATTGCACAAGAGTATCTTTGACACATATGCCCCATTTCTCACAAACTGCAGCATACTATACAATTGTTCTGTACCTTATATTTTTATTTTCTGAGACACCTTAACCATTTCATATAAGAACATCCAATTATTTTTAGAGCTGCAAGTAATTCGTCTCGCTCTATTGATGGACATTTAGTGAGTTTTCATATTTTTGCTAACATAAACACTGGCTCAATGAAAATCCTTGCACACAGATATTTGTGCTCATGTAAAGAAAATTATCTGTAGAACAAATTCCTTTAAGTGAAATTGCTAAGTCTAAAGGTATGTACGTTTACAATTTATTAGATATTGCTAAGTTACTATGAACAAAAATTACAGTAACTTTCATTACCACAAAAAGTATGTAAGAACTCTATTTTGCTATGCTGTATATCGGGGTTCCTGAGCCCTAGTCCACAGCCCAGGGCTTGGAGACCCCGATATATAGCATGGTGAAATAACTGTGTTATTCAGGACTGTCCATGGCCTGTTAGGAACCGGGCCACATAGCAGGTGGTGAACTGCAGGCGAGCATTACCGCTGAGCTCCGCCTCCTGTCAGATCAGCAGTGGCGTTAGATTCTCATAGGAACGCAAACCCTATTGTGAACTGCACGTGCCAGGGATCTTGGTTTCCCACTTCTTATGAGAATCTAATGCCTGTGGTGGAACAGTTTCATTACGAAACCATCCCCCAGCCCCAACTGTCCATGGCAAAACTGTCTTTCACGAAACCAGTCCCTGGTGCCAGAAAGGTTGAGGACTGCGGCTGCATATCATCAAACTTCTAGTATTTTCCCACAAATTTATCTCATTATTTTAAAATTTGGTTGTCTACAACTTTGACCAAACATCCTTTTCTTAAAGTTTAAAGGCATTTGTATTTTGTTTTCTGGAAGGTTGAGTCCGCTGTCTACCCCACTACCCATCCCAATTCCAACTAGATACGTTTTTGGCTATCCTGACCCGTTATTTTCTAATTTCATAATATTATGATTAGAAAATGTGATCTGTATGAGTATGCTTTTTGAGATACTTGAAGATTTACTTTGAGTTTAATAGATATTCAACTTTTACAAACATTCCATACATGTTTGAATAAAATGTGTTTTTTTCTGAATTGGGAATAAGGTTGTCAGCACAAGATTTTAACTATATTTATTTGATAAAATGTGTTAACTATGTTATTCAAATCCTCTATAGTCTTTCTGATTTTAGTTGATTTGATCTGATTTATGAGAGAAGCATATTAATGACTATTACAATAACTGAAAAATTTGTCAATATATGCTTGTATTTGTTGATATGTTTAAAAGCTGTAGTCTTAGTTACACTGTTTCATAACTATTTTCTGGGGGATTGTAGTTTTTAGTGTCATCAATTCTATCATTATTAACCACTAATATTCCTGTCTCTGTTTGTTGTTGGCATTTAGCTCATTATATATTTCCCATCCCTTTGTTTTAAGCCTTTAGGGGTTTTTTAGGGGTATCTCTGAAAAACATGTTTTTAATTCAATCTGAGAGCATCTATTAATAGAAGACTTTATTAATATTTATGGTGATAACCCAAATGCTTGTTTTCTTTCCGGTTTTTCGTTGATCACTTTTTTCCTTTTAGTAGTTTAGAAATTATTCATCTAATCTTTTTCTAATGAAAACCCTTAATATTTTATTACACACAAACGTGTATTTTTCCATCAATTTTTGTTGTTAATTAGTACCTATTATCTCTCCTAAACAGGGAGAGAAAGTAAACTTTAACTTACATTCTCTTAGGATTTTCTTGGATTTTTACTTGTAGGTTATTTAATCTTTTTAACATTATACATTAATACTTATTCAGACAACTATAATTTTTACCGATTTCTTTCTACATCATTGTTTCTTGAATTCAATGCCTCCTTTTTTTTCAGAATTGTTTTGTGGGTTTTAGATGGGATTTATATTCCATCAATCAGATACACTTGGGTAAGATTTTAATTCAGAACTGGGCTAAGCGGGGAAGTAGGAGTAGCATGCAAAAGACTCACTTTGTTAGTGTAAATTATAGTAGGGTAACATGGTTCTGGACCCAGATTCTGGGGAGCAGAGCAGGGAACTTCCTGATCCTCAGCACAGTTAAAGTGGTATGATCCTGGTACTCACAGCTGGGACAACAGTCTCCTGTTGTCCTTGACTGTAGCAAAGTGCTCCAAGACCATAGCAAGGAGGCAGTTTCCTTTGTCGGCTTGTTCTATGGTATAATTCTGGGAGATATCTCTGGAGGCTCAGTCTAGAAACTGCTTCCTCAATGCTTTGAAATATTTTGTAGATATCTAATTCCTTGCTTACTCTAACCAGAGTGACTTGTATGATCTGTAACTGAATCATGACTGGTCAACCATCCTTGACTGTTTCTTCATCCATGCTCCACCTTGTCAGTTAGTGTGTTCTGTCAGGTTTCCTCTTCTCTATCTTGCTGCCTTGGCTCTGGCCCTCATAATCTCTCCTGGCCTACAGAGTAACCACTTGGTGGGTCTTCATTACTTCAATCTCTGCCTGCTCAAATGGTAGCCTTTCTAGAATGTAAATCCAATTATATGATTGCTTGTGCTTTATTACAAAACACAAGTTTTCATTTTTGCTTGGCATGGATTGGAAAGCTCTTCAAAGTTAGACCACAATCAATCTTTCTAGCTTCATTTCCTATCATTTATTCATAATCATCCCATGTTCCAATTATACTGAGATATTTACAATTACTTGTGCTTTTGCAGATATCTTTTCCCCATATCCTCTACCTGAAAACTCCTACTCATTCCCAAAGAACTAGATAAAATGTTATCTCCTTTGTGAAGCCTTCCCCAGTGTTCTTCCAAAATATGGTTAGTCCCTCCTATAGCCCTCCCTTATAGCACCTGAAACATTACGTTTTAATTGTTTGTATATATCTTTAACTTATTAGACTATACGCCATATGAGAAGAAGGACTTCATCTTATTTATCTTAAGATCCCCAACACTTTCAATAGGCCAGTCTAGGATACATGTTTATGGAACACATAATTAGCATAGTTAAGAGGTATGTGGAATTTATTTCTTTTTCTAGTGTAACACTAATTCTATAAAAAAACTACAAAAATTAAAGGTTACCTGGCATCACCCAGAATGGAAATCAGACGATACTGGGGTAACTCAGAAGATGCTACATGTGCTAGGATTCCAAAGAGCCTTTCAGCCATTATCATATCATTCTGTGTCACCTGAAGAGATACAATAGAAAGGGATAAAAAAATGACACCATCTCTTAGCTGGATAAAACGAATATAATCCCAAAGAGAGATCCAGATTAGATATTATCTTTTAAGCCCATAAAAGCACATTCTCCTGTGCTGTGGAAAGAAGAGTTTTCACTGATATTTTTCTTTCTTGAGTTAAAATGAAGATGTATAATTGTGGTTCATGATGATGGAAGTTGATTGGAGGTGATGAGTTAGCTCTGATTTAGAAGCTGTCTTTCCTGAGAATTATACTTGAGGTACCTTCAATTTTTAGTATTTCTTTTTTCAGAAATCCTATAGCTTCTTGGATTAGAATGATTTAGAGGAAAAAATTCCCAAGTATCAATGGGATAGATTCATTTTAATAATGTGTCAAAGGTAAGCCAAGTTGTTGGTCATCCCTTGCTCCTATAGGGATAATTTTGTCCCTTCCTGAGAGATGGAACTTTCACTGAATTAGCAAGGATGCTCCTGTTCATTCTATCAGTCTTTCTCCCCAAAAAGAATAACTTGTCACAAGTATACCCTATGAGGACCTATTCTTACATTAACCAAGAAAGTACTAAAAGCTGAAAGCAGTACCTGTATTATTATCTGGGGGTATTTTCATTAATATAAAATAGGGTTGCTTACATTTTAAGTACTGTTTCTTTGTCCATATATAATTCAATGATCCCAGCCAAGAGCCATTTTGCCCCCTACAGAACAATTGGCAATGTCTGGAGACATGTTTAGTTATTTCTGGACATTACGGGCATCTAGTGGGTAGAGACCAGGGTTGTTGTAAAACATGTCACAATGCAGAGGACAGCCCCCACAACAAAGAATTGTCTGGCTCAAAATGTCAACAGAGCCAAGGTTTAGAAACCCTGGTATAATTAAATTTTGGATCTTTTGAAAATTTGTTCCTGACACTATCTGTAATACTCTTCACAGGCATTTTCTTAAAAACAAACCAATAATTCACAAACATCTTATACATATGAATCAGTGCAGGCTAACTCTCTTCTCGTCCCTGGATGTTCACAGTTAAGGAGACTTCAAATTCTTTCTTAGCTAATAAGTGTTTGGTCCAATATAGTCACCTAGTGGCCAATGCAGGCCACTACTCCATGTTTTCTTGATGCTATTAATTCAATTTAATTCTACCTCAAGCAATATCATTCTTTTTTATACACAGAGAAGTAAAAATGCAGTGTAACATTACTATCTAAGGTCAAGGACTTAACAAACAGGAATATATTTTAGGTATTTTAATAAAGTGTCAAATATCCCTGGCGTTGAGATTTTCAGAAATTTAAATCAGAATAAATTATATTGGTTCTTTCTAATTCTTTCTAATTCTTCTCCACTTTATATAACTATACTATTCCTTCCTGATTCAAAGTTCGATAATAATGGGTATTATTCTACTGGGTAAATACACCATTTAGGTTAACTGAGGTAACGGTTTGTTACCTCAATTAAGGGAGAATCACTCACCCATAGTAAAAATAACCATTCTATTTCCAGTCTGGGCTAACTTTGAAAACCTTTAGGACTAATTATTAGGTCCTTTCAGGGACTCACAACCTCACCTCGGGGGAAGTACCAAATAGTATACGTGAGTACACAAGACTGAGCCAACCCTCTTGAGAACTAGCTGGAGAAATTAAAAGTCATCTGAAGATTCAGATTTACCCAACATCTTCAGCAGATGGCTGATTCTGAGGTCATAGAAATACCATGGTTGATGCAAATTTCATATAGCTGCTTGTACATGGATCCAGAGATGTACAGTCTCCTCATAGTATGCTGAATTTTTGGAGTTAAGTATCTACCTGTACTGTATCAGCTGCAGGGAAATACAGTTACTGTGCCAGAAAGTTGATCACAGTTAATCTTACAATAAAGAGGTCTTCTGAATTTCAAGAGATATTGTAATAAGACTAACAACATATTAAAGATTTTTTTTGCCTTTGGAGGAGTGTTTAAATTCAGTAGAGGTGGAAGCATAGCTTCTCTCTTTCCTTCCAAATTAATATTTTAAAAGAACATGGCGTTTGAGTAGCTGGGGGATTACCTTGTGACAAGCTTAGCAGAATCAATCTAAAAATAACTTTTCACTAATAATTTTCCGGCTATTCAGCTCCAGACCTGAGTTACCCAGTGTAGTCATGGCACAGTGGTTGCTACTAGCTATTAACAAAGCGGTCCAGACATTTATTTATACTTATTTTATTTTCTTTTTCTCTTATTTTCACTTTCTCTTATTTTATCTTTCTTCCTGGCTTATTTCTCCTTTTCATCTCTTCTTTTTGTAAGTCATCTTCTTCCTCCCCCTTTTTTTCCATTTTATTCTTCCCTTTCTCTACCACAATACCCTTATTAGTTGACACTTAGGTTTTACTTCCTTATCCCCTCTTGCATACCAGGCAGTCTGCAAAGTACTTTGAGAAATACAAAGATCACATTACTTATAAAAGAGTTATTTTTTATTTTTAACTGTCGCCCCACCATTTTATTTCACTGAATGCTTACAAACAACAGTATAAGTATTTGCCATTCACTATAACCTGGTTACTATTTTATTTTTACAATTTGTTTAGTTCTTTGGAAGTTTTAAAATAGATTCTTAGCCTTTTGACATTTTAAATGTCAATTTAAAAAAAAAACATTATATCTCAAATATTCTATCATGATTACTTAAATTCCTAAACATTTAAAGTAACTATTTCCCCTAAGAAGGAATATTTTTATTCTATAGTTCATCTAGTTTTTAGCTTACCTCTGTTCCATTTATTTTCTGCATACTAAAATGGCTTAGCCTAAACAGTACATAGTATTTCCAGAGTGTAAAATTGACAACTGGATTTCCTTGAGGATCAATTGTCAACTGGTCAATACGACGGAGTTGCGCTAGTGCGTTAAATTGCTGCAGCATTACAAGATTTGTTTCCTTAAATTTAAGGTGCTGCAATGATAAAACACAAATACAGATTAGAACATTGATTTTAACTATATTGAAATATTAACATTAAAGCTTCACTAATCATTCCCCAGGTAAATATGTAAACTTTAGGCTTAGCAAATATGTTTTCAATTACATTACATCAACTGAATGTACTAAACTTACATAACTTTAATTCATCCAATGCACCATTGATGGAATCCATCCAATATTGAATTCTGGGTGACTCCTTCTATAAATGACAGTCTCACTTATAAACAAACATTCTTTAAAGTTACATAAATATCAAATAATGCAGATTCTTTCAGGAATTATTGATTTTATATGCTTTACATTGACATTAAATAATTTTTTTTAAAAAGACTGGAAATGAAAATTTCAGAGCTTTATAAATACAGGCCCCCACAATTTTCCTGAGAAGAATTAGTTAGTTATTATTACTTGTATCTTGCCAAACACTACGTAGGATAGTTATACTGGCTACAGAAAAATCAAATCACTAAAACTGCAATGTTAATGCAAGCATTCTGTCTGTGAATCTAGATGCTCTTTTCTAAACATACTGTCTCCACCCCTAACTATCTTTTTTAGGGAGAATGAAGTGAAAATAAAAACAAAAACCCACCAAAAAGGCAGGTGAGGGAAGTCTCTTGGCTGACAGAGAAAAATACAACAATAATAAAAACTCAAGAGAGAACTCATTACAGAAATCAGTTTCTCCAAATGCATACTAAATAATACAATGACATCATAATTGAGGAAGGCTAATTTCTCAAAGTAATTTTAATGAGCTATTAAAATTATTTTCAACATTGTTAGGGGACAACTGTAAAAATTATACAGTAAATATACATTTCACCATTACCAGGTACAATAGGTGAATACATAAGGCTATGTGGTAAGGTGAATCATTTATAAAGTAGAAATATATAACTTGAATAAAATTATATCAGTCTTTTTCTACTCCACAAAGGATCATTTTTTTTGAGATACAATTTCAAATGTTAACATAAAACTTCAAGGCCATTTATGAATACTAATTTAAATCCTAGCTCAAGAAAATCAACAGAAAACTTAAATCTTCCTGCCAGATAGAAACTACATAAATACAAGTTAAAACAGGTCTTTGGCCTGAACACACAAGTCATTGACTAAGAATAATTCATATATACTACTAAAAGGAAATATTTACCAGAGAATTAGGAAACTTAATCTTCAGTTTAGGAAGCACTTGGACGATTTCATCAAATTCTATGAAAGTGAAGGAGACTGTTGTGATCATTCCTGCCGTTTGAACGCTCCAATTCCTATCCAGAGATTCCAGTGCTCCTGAGCCATACAGGGAAAGTGTATCCCCGTCCACTTCAACAAGGTATGTGTCTATGACAGATAAACCTTGTAAAGCATTGTTGAGTCCTGAGTCTAGAGGCCTGGAAAACCCAAAGAATAATTTTAAATGAAAGATATCATGCAGAATACCTAACAGTATAATGACCTGTCAGAAAAGCTCTTCACAATTTTATATTCTTTTTTCATTTCAGTAATTAAACCTAGAGCATTAAGGACTAATTTTCAATAGACTAGCTGGCAGTTTTGTATTATTCTAATCATATATTTTAATTTAAAATGAGGCACATTATGAACAAAAAAGATCACCTCTAAACCCAAATTATTTCTATCCATGAAAGATAACTAATATTCCCTTTAGTTTTAAAACAAGCCGTTTACTACATTATGGTTATCTTTTCATGTCAACACAGATAGGTTTTCCCAATCTATAAACTTTTCTGACTAGAAAAAAAGTGCAATTCACAAATTAGTATTTCTATAGTAAGAACCATACATACAAAAATATGTTTCTAAACCAAGTAATAACTGCTAAAAATAGTTTATTTCTCAGAGGTTGTATTAGGGGATAACTCTAACTTTCTACTTTTGGATACTTCAATGGTTTTTGAAATTTTAAAAGTGTATACTACAGTTATAATCAGTAAAATCAGTGTAGATTTCCTCCTCACTTTGAAACAAGAAATAGTGAAAAGGAATCATTATTTATATTATATATACACATACTATATGTATATATATATATCTATATACATGCTTCTCATACTGCACTGAATTTGGTAATTATTATTTCCAAGGTAGAAGCCACATTTTTTATATAAGGCTATCTAAATGATAGCTAGAGAATAAATGAAATATCTTAATCCAACTCATATTATCTGCTTTGTGAATAGAGAAATAACTATTTGTTTTACCCAACCTCAAAACTTAAACAAAGCATGGTTTTTGTTTCTGCATTTTCCTTCTGGGATTTCTGCTTTCATCCAGCATTTATTTGCCCCTACTAAAATTAGTGTCTCACTCTTATTTGTGCTCCCATGGTCTTTGGTACACTCCTGGAACACACTTCTCATAACTATATTACAATTTTATGCTTACGATTTTGCCTGTTATTCCAGATAGTGAGTGAGGCTAGAGATTGTATATTTTTTCATCTTTGGGGACCCAAAATCTAGTAATTAGCTTTTAACAATGTATACTGAATGAATTATCAAAGATCTTCAAACATTTACAATGATGTTAAGGGATAAAACTAAGAAAGCGCTGCCCTGTTGTTTATCATACTTATTTCAGAGGTACCAGTTAACCTTCTACACATTTGTTTATTCAATAACAAGATGAGTAATAACATCAGTCTACTTTAAGTGAATATGCAACCAAGAAAATACAAAAAGGCTCGATTTCTACCAGACTAGCACTTAAGACAATGATTATTATGTGACAAAAATCAAATATCCAATGAGTAGTAGTACATGAATGGTCTTAGATGATAATCTTAGAAAGGTGAAGGATGATAATAGGAAAAACTGACTTAACAATTAGTTCCATACATTGTGCTTTGTGTGATACATTGAGTTAGATTATATCTCATTGAGGCTGCTTATATAATCAATACTGGAACAGAACAAAGGACAGCTTCACTGCCACTAAAACAAAGAAGATGAAAAGAGTGCATACTGCTATTACAATACTTGCCACATTGTACTGCAATTACTTGTTGCCTTACCTATCTCTCTTACCAAACACAGCGATCCTTGAGGGCTTGAATTTTGTCACAATTACTATAGTAGATCCAACATCTAGTACAGCTCCTAGTATATGCTCTGCTCAATACATATTTCTTGGATGAATTAATGAAGTGGGACAATGATGAAGTTTTTAATGAGTATGTATTATACCTTAAGAAGGATGTCTGAACCATTAGCTATAACTTCAGTAAAGGGGCAGAATCAGTGATATAGACACAGAATAAGGGTTAGCAAGAAGGTTTACCCACATAGGGATGCCTGATGGCCACATTAACCAGCAAAAAAGTTTAATGTAAAAATGATGGGGCATCAGAGTTATGTATCAAAAACATCAACAAATCCTTTGGGAAATGATGTTGCTCCACATCATATATTTAAAAGTGTCTTGCCTTTCTTTTTCCACATAATTAAAAGTTTAAGAATATAACCTCCATAATAAAAAGTCTGTCATCAGAAAGGGATTATTTATTTTGTGTAAAGGGCTTGTCAAGTAAACTCTTCAGGAAATAAGTGACATAATAAACAAGACTACATTCAGCAAAACAGTGACATGGTTACAAAACAAAGCAGAAGTAATTTCCAATTTATATAGCTATCACATGCCCATTTGGTAAAAACAAATGGCAAGTCTCCTGGGCTGCAGACAGGCTCATCCTTTTCACTAGCACCTAGTAAACAGGCCATATAACACCTAACCCATTTCAGTTATTTTCTGAAGGAAGCTTTTGAGTTTAGCCTTAAACTCTGGCCAATGTTTACAAATTTGCTCCTCTGGGAAAGTGTGTTCTGAGCTCCATTAAAAAATGACTTAGCTTGCCAAACAATGTTTATATTTTGGGGATTGTTCTTCTAGTTTTCCTTGTATCCTTAGCAGATATGGGTACATCTTTTTAGTTATACATACACACATATTAATTAATTAACTAATTAATTCTTTCTTTCATTCACCAAACATGTCCTGAAAGCCCACTATCTACCAAACACTGTGCTAAGAATTCTGGCACATGCCACTAAATCATCTGTATTGATAAGAACAATCAACATTGAGATCATACAAAGGTTTCTGGATATAGCAAAATTATTGTTCACTTTTACTGGGTTATAGTTTCAGAAATATAACTGCTCTAATCCTACTCTGCAATCAACCTAATAAACACATGGGATATAATTTCTAAACTAAAATGACCTCAATATCTCATTAAACAAATAGGTTTTTGTGGTGAAATTATTATGTGTCAGATATTGTGTTAAGCATTGGGGATATAATAATAAATCAAGATATATTTCCCCTCAAGGAGCTCTCAATCTGGATGGGTGGGGTGGAGAGGAAGATGAATATATATATTAAATATAATATAATGTGCTTATTGTGATATAATGAATATTTAAACCATATGCTAAGGGAACACAGAGAAAGGAATGACTAATTCTTCCAGAGGGGAAAAGTCAAATTTAAAAAGGAAGGTTGCATTTGAACTGATCCTTGAGAGATAAATAGCAGATTTTTATCAGGAGCAGAAGTTGGGAAAACAGAATGAAGAAGGGCGCAGGAATGACTACTTTAAGTTCAGGGGCACGTGTGCAAACCTGACACAGATTTTATTTTGTATGGAAAATAAAACCTGATTATGTATAATATATTTATGTAAGAATAATTTCTTTTTTTAACCCTTAAGTTCAGGGGTATATGTACAGGTTTGTAACACAGGCAAACTGTGTCATGGGGGTTTATTTCATAGATTATTTCATCACCCAGATACTAAGCCTAGTACCGGTTAGTTATTTTTCCTCCTCCTCCTACCTTCTACCATCCAATAGGCCCTGGTATGTCTTTCCCCTCAGGGTATCCCTGCGTTCTCATCATTTAGCTCCCACTTATAAGTAAGAACATGCAGTATCTGATTTTCTGTTCTGTGTTAGTTTGCTAATGATAATGGCCTCCAGCTCCATCCATGTCCCTGCAAATAACATGATCTCATTCTTTTTTATGGCTGCATAGTATTCCTTGGTGTATATGTACCACATTTTCTCTCTTTCTTTTTTTTACACATTTTAACTCTATCACCCAGGCTGGAGTGCAGTGGCACAATCTCAGCCCACTGCAACCTCCACCTCCCAGATTCAAGAGATCCTTGTGTCTCAGCCTCCCAAGTAGCTGGGATTACAGGAACATGCCACCATACCCAGCTAATTTTTGTATTTTTAGTAGAGACGGGGTTTCACCATGTTGGCCAGGCTGGTCTCAAACTCCTGACCTCAGGTGATCTGCCTGCCTCGGCCTCCCACATTTTCTTTATCCAGTATATCACTGACGGGCATTTAGATTGATTCCACATCTTTGCCATTGTGAATAGTGCTGCAATGGACATACACGTGCATGTGTCTTTATACTAGAGTAATTTATATTCCTTTGAGTATACACTCAGTAATGGGATTGCTGGGTTGAACAATATTTCTATGGCTAGAACACTAAAATATAGGGTAGGAACATTGAAACATGGAGGGGAGTAGGAGCTGGAGATGAGCCTGAAAAGTCAGATTTTATCCTGCATGGTTCAGAAGCAGAAAAAGGTTTTTAAATGTAAAAAGTGATGAGATTATATTCAATGCAAGTTTTTAAGCACCTCCAAAGTATCATGCATGGATCTAGGTATTGGTGTTAGGGATCCAAAGATGAATAAGATATGCTCTCTGCTCTCAAAGACCCACTTCAGACAGATAAGTCAATCAACTTTGTGGAGGACATAGTAGGGAGAGGCTGAATGTAGGGGATGAGTAAGAAGACCATTGCAAAAGTGTCAACTAGACCATATGCTGGCATAACAAAAAATGGTATGGTGTAGTCAAAATGGCAATGGCAAGAAAGTGAAATAGACTTTAGTTCAAATTCCAGATCTGCCATGGGTAACTGATGACTTCTGGGGCAAGTTATTCAATTCTTTGAGTTTCAGTTTCCTTGTATTAAATGATTATCATAATATATATATATATTTTCAGAGTTGTTGTGAAGATTAGAAAAAAATATTCTAAACTATGCCTCATACTTAGCTCAGTACATTTTCATGATTATTATTAATAAAAGAGAACACAGATTTATTAGACATTCGAGAATAAATAAAAGTAAGACTTAGTGGTTGACTGGAGAATGAAGGAAAGGGTGGAATTAAGTGTGAGTCGGATTTCTAGAGTGGGTAACTGGTCATCTGACCCAGTTTCCTACCTCTGTCTAGTCTAAATCTGTACTCTAAGAAAGCTGGTATTCTTCTCTGGAGGATGTTTAAAATGTGTTTTACCATAAAGTCCAATACATTTCCAATTATATTCTCCAACTGAAATATTAATTATATAACAGCAGGCAGAATGACATCAAATACGAATTCTCTTCAAGATTTTTAGTGATTAATTTAAGTCCAAAGTTTCATCTATTCAACTTGATCTTTACATAAGAATAAGTCAGGAGGCCAGGCACAGTGGCTCATGCCTCTAATCCCAGCACTCTGGGAGGCCAAGGTGGGTGGATCACAAGGTCAGGAGTTAGAGATCAGCCTGGTTAATATGATGAAACCCTATCTCTACTAAAAATACAAAATTGGCTGGGCATGGTGGTGCATGCCTGTAATTCCAGCTACTTGGGAGGCTGAGGCAGGAGAATCGCTTGAACCTGGGAGGCAGAGGTTGCGGTGGGCCGAGATTGCACCATTGCACTCCAGCCTCAAAATCTCCGTCTCAAAAAAAAAAAAAAAGTCAGGAAAATATCCTATACCTTTTCAATAAAGGACCCTAAGAAAAGACAGGGTGACTAGCTCAATGCAATAAAGTAATGACTCTGAAAGCCCAGCTAAATGTAGAACATACTCTTAAATGTCTAGATGAAAAGAGACATTATTTAGGAGGATTATTATTGTTTTTTTAACCTTTAGGCTTTTCGTAACAGGCCTGAACAGAAAGACTTAAAATATTTCGGAAGATTCTTTTCCCAATGAATAAGTGGTGCCGGTTCCTATAATAATTTATTTTATGAATTTCTATTACAACATTCATAGGTGTGAAAATTCATTGTATGCATTATATTTTATTATAGTAGTGTTGGCTAAAATACCACAGTGTTCATAGACAGGAAATGACCAAAAATAACCCAGCTTCACTGCATGCATCCAATGTAAGCAAAAAAAAAAAAACATTACACCAAGTACTTTCCAATTTCTGCCAGAGAAAAGAAATCTGCAATATGTCATTTTACTGTAGAGCTGTCCCAAGTACAGTGAATAGTGAAATCATTAGTGGGATATAGCAAAGTTTTAGAGAATTTCTTCCCTTTTTGTGTCTATAATTTTTTCACGGAGACTTGTTTCCAGGCATTTAGTTACACACCCATAAGCCAAAGGTTACAGACATTGTAACCCAAGAATTATCCACTTTTTTGGCATTATGAAATACTAAAGACTATAAATATAAATGATTATTAAAAATGGAAAACCCTACGTAGTATTAAAAAACGAATTGAAACACTAGGTAAGAAACTTTGCAGCCCTCTGACTAGCTTTGTATGTTCAGAAATAGTTAAATTGTATCATTCAGGGTCCCAAATGATAAAATTTAATTATCTTTTTGAAGACTTACAGAAAATGTAGAAATATAACCTCTAATGTTTAAAATTCTTCACTTCGTACTTTCAGATAAAAATAGCAGATAGACGACTGGGCGCCGTGGCTCACGCCTGTAATCCCAGCACTTTGGGAGGCCGAGGTGGGCGGATCACGAGGTCAGGAGATTGAGACCATCCTGGCTAACATGGTGAAACCCCATCTCTACTAAAAATACAAAAAATTAGCCAGGCGTGGTGGCGGGCACCTGTAGTCCCAGCTACTCGGGAGGCTGAGGCAGGAGAATGGTGTGAACCCGGGAAGCAGAGGTTGCAGTGAGCCGAGATTGTGCCACTGCACTCCAGCCTGGGGGACACAGCGTGAGACTCCGTCTCAAAGAAAAAAAATAGCAGATAGACTAAGCACATGTGTTTAAAAGCTCTCCCTCCAAGACCCCATCGAAGAATAGTAAAGTAATGAAAAAGACATAAACCCACAACAACAACAAGCACAGTAGGGGAAGACTATTGGCAGCAGGAGATTTCAGAAAATTTCTGGAAGCTAGAAAGAAAAAGTGTTAAGTGACGAAGAAGGATAAAAAAGGGCTGTATTCTCAAACATGCACTGGAAATAAGAAAAAGATGGCAGCCAAATTGCTCAGTGGAACTCTGGAAAGCAACTAACAGTAAGTATGATGGAGGATGGGATGAGAAGTGAGACTGAACACAGGGGCATTAATTGAAGATCTGTAACAGGTCTCTCCCACCTACTTCTCTCACTGCCAACAAAAGTCTCACAGAGTGGCACTGCAGTTCAATGACAAAGGAAAGAACACTCAATAAATAGCACTAGGGTAACTGATTATTCCTATGGAAGGAAAACCCCTCCCCACCCAAATCAGACCTTAGCCTCAAATATAAAAATCAATTACAGGTATAATAAAAATTTAAATAAAAAAGGCCAAATGTTAAACCTTTAGGAAGACAAAATGGGAGAATGTTTTTAAAATCTCAATGTGGTAAAGGACTTGTTTTCCTAAACACAATCTAAGTGGGTAAACCATAAAGGAAGAGGTATACATTTTTGTGTCTTCAGTATATAAATGGTATTTAAAATCAAAGGCATGGTACGAGACTGCCTAAGAGGAAAGCATAGAGTGTAAAGAGAGCCCAGGAACAAAATCCGAAGAACTTTACCATCGAGAGGTTGAGAGGACAGAAATACTTGAAGATATGAGAAAGACACATAATACAAGAAAAAATCAAAGGCTACTAATAATATGATATAAAATAATAAACTATAAAGAATGGCCCAAAAGCAAATGATGAGTCTAAATTAGATCACAGAGACAGGCTTCAAAAAGAGTAGATACTAGAAGTCAGAAATGTAGAAACAGCAGTAAATTTCTTTGTTCAATTTTTTAAAAAGGCAATCAGAAACTCCAGAAAAAAACAAACTATATATGAAAGGCATGACTCAAATACAGGGCAAACTAAAATGTGGCATGGGTTTGGACAACTTTTAAGGTATAATGACGAGGGGTCCATTTGAATTTGATGATATGACTATTCTTAGAGTGGCTTAGGAAGCGGAAAAGGAGACATAATCATAGCTTAATCCTTTACTATAAAGTAAAAAATTGTTATATTATAGAGACTTAAATACTCTTTACCAGTTTTCAAGTTTTAAATGCTACCAACTGACAAAGTTTTATGATTATAGAACATATATAAATGACATTAATCTTGAAATTTAGAAGTATAACTGATAGAATAAAGCCAAATTGGAATCCCAAAGAGAGAGCAAAAATGCTAGAGTGGGGAACTCCAAAACACTCCATCCCTCCACAAAAGCAACAAATACGCTAGCAACAAAAAAACCCCAAAAACAAAATCAACTTTTTCAGAAATCTGGAATCTAATAAATTACAAAACCAGGGAAACACTTAATGAAGAAAAGAAAAACTGTTGAATTTCAATAAGAGAGTTCTGAAGCATCTTAACTTACCCTGTTACCATTCCCTGCTCCCCAGCTTGGTGGTGGCCTTGAAGTTAAACAGCCCACATTCCTGGTGCAGGTTGCTGGCAACAGAGGAAGCAATGCAGACCATATTCTCAAAAAGTTGTAGTTGTGTGTTTTGACATGTTTGGTGGCTCTCTGAAGGATTAGCTCAAGGGCTTGCCTTTGTATCACTTGCCTTGGAGCTTCTCTAGGGCTGAGGTGGCTTCTAAGTGGCATTTGTTGAAAGTATTTAAAGGCAAAAATGTATTAGCTGCCACCACATTGGACAAGGGATAGTAGCTGCAGCAAGCAACAGACAGACCAAAAAGGCTGAGAAGGAAGAGGCTGGGGAAAGAGATGTCTGGGAGAATAGAGTTGTGAGAAGCTCCTGTGAGTCCAGGGAATCTAAAAGGCCACATGTATGTCCAGGGCCAGACACATGTTTGGAAAAGACCTGAGAAGACACTAACCTAACCCCTGGCTGATCTTCAGGTTCCACACAAGCGGGAATGAAGGTTAAGGCAGAGTGGTAAACTGCCTAGATAAGCAGTGAAAGAGTGCCTCAAAACAGAACCAATCCATAGAGTCTGGGAGAGGTTTATTTATTCCTTTTTTCTCCAGGCGTTTAGGAAAATCTCTGAAAATCACTAACTGACCACTAAGCTAATAGAATAGAGATTTCAGTGGGTACACATGATAAATAATATAGTCTTCACAGAAATAATTAGTAAAGTCATTAAACAAATAGAAGACAACAATCAAAACAAGCAGCAACAACAAACCCTAGGGGGGAGGAATGATCTGATCTCCAGAGTCGTCACATAAATGTCCAGTTTCAACAAAAAATATGATGCATACAAAGAAACAAGAAAGACTAACCCACTTACAGGAAAAGGAGAAATGAACAGAAACTGTCCCTGAGGAAGCCCAGCCATTGGACTTACTAGACAAAAACTTTTAAGTCAACTATTTTAAATATGCTGAAATAACTAAGGAAAACCAGGAGAATGATGTCTCACCAAATAAAGAATATCAATAAAGAGATGGAAATTAAAAAGGAATCAAATAGAAATTCTGGGGTTGAAAAGTACAATAACTGAAAAGCTCTCTAGAGGGCTTCAACAGCAGATTTTAGCAGGCAGGAGAAAGAATCAGTAAACTTAGGTCAATTAAATTATGTAGTCTGAGGACTGAGGTTAAATAAAGAATAAAGATAAATGAACAGAACCAGGAAAACTGTGGGACACTATCCAGCATACCAACATAAACATAATGGGAGTTTCAGAAGCACAGACATGACAGAAAAAAAAGCAGAAAGAATATTTGAAAAAACAATGGCCAGAAACTTCCCAAATTTGATAAAAGACATAAAACAACATATCCAAAAGGCTCAATGAACTCTGACTAGGATAAACTCATAGATCCACACCAAGACACATTATAACCAAACTACTGAAAGACAAAAATAAAGAGACAATCTTGAAAGTAGTAACAGAGAAGTGACTCATAATGGACAAGGGGTCCTCAATAAGAAAAACAGCTGATTTCTCATCAGAAATCATGGAGACCAGAAAGTAGTGGATGATATATTTAAAGTGCTGAAAGAAAAAAAAAAACTTGTCAACCCAGAATTACATATGGCAAAACTGGACTTCACAAGTAAGAGAGAAATTAAGACATTCCCTGATAAACAAAAGCTGAGGGAGTTTATTACTAGTATACCTGACCTACAGGAAATGCTAAAGGAAGTTCTCTGGAAATTAAAGAATAATAGTAGGTAACTTGAAGTCATATGAAGAAATAACATCAAGAAAGGTAATTACACAGGTACATAATAAAAGCCAGTATTACTGAATTTTTAGGTGGTAATTCCTCTTTTTAAAATATGATTTAGAAGAAAAATGCATAAAAATAATTATAAATCTATAATGTGCACACAATATTTAAAGATGTAATTTCTGAAAATAGTAACAGAAAAGGGAGTAGAGCTAAACAGAAGCAAAGTTTTTATATACTATTACAACTAGATTGGTATTAATTCTAACTAGCTAAATTAAAATGGTAATTGTAATCCCCAGGATAACAACTAAGAAAATGGCTAGAAAATGTACAGTAAAAGGAACAAGAAAGGGATCAAAAATGGTACACTAAGAAAATCAGTTAAATACAAAAGAAGAAAGCAATGAAGGAATTGAGGAACCAAAAAAGGATATACAACAGATAGAAAGCAAGTAACAAAATGGTAGACATGTGTCCTTCCTTATCAGGACTTTAAAGATTAAACTACCCAAATTAAAAGGCAGAAATTAGCAGAAAGGATTTTCTTTTATTTGAGATGGAGTCTTGCTCTGTCGCCCAGGCTGGAGTGCAATGGCGCAGTCTTGGCTTACTGCAACCTCCACCTCCTGGGTTCAAGTGATTCTCCTGCCTCAAGTAGCTGAGTAGCTGGGATTACAGGCATGCACCACCACGCTTGGCTAATTTTCATATTTTTAGTAGAGACGGGGTTTCGCCATGTTGGTCAGGCTGGTCTTGAACTCCTGACCTCAGGTGATCCACCCGCCTCAGCCTCCCAAAGTGCTAGGATTACAGGTGTGAACCACCACTCCCAGCCAGGATTTTTTTTTTTTAAAGCTCCAAGTATATGCTTTCTACAGGATTAAAAGACACAAATAGGATGAAATGGAAAGAATAGAAACAGATATTCCATGCAAACAGTAACCAAAAGAGAGCCAGAGTAGCTACTAATATTAAGTTAAATAGATTTTATATCAAATATTTTTATGAGAGTCACGGAAGAATATTTTATATTGAAAAATTGGTCAATCCATAAGGAAGGTATAACAACTATAAAGGTATATGCACTTAACACCTAAAATATATGAAGCAAAATGGACAAAGTTGAAAGAAGAAACAGTTCTACAATAATAGTTGCAGACTTCAATACCCTACCTTCAATAATGGATAGAACAACCAGACAGAAGATCAACAAGTAAACAGAGGACTTGAAGTACACTATAAAACCAACTAACAGACATATATAGAAAACCCCACCCAACAACAGCAGAATACATATTCTTCTCAAGTACGCATGGAAAATTCTCTGGGATAGACCGTATGTTTGGCCATAAAGCAAGTCTCAATCAATTTAAAAAGATTAAATTCTACAAAATGTCTTCTCTGACCACAATGAACAAATCTGGTAAATTCACAAATTAAACACTGCAGTCTTAACAACCACTAGAAAAAGAAGAAATCACAAGGGAAATTACAAAAGTATAGCTGATAGAAGTTGCAATGTACAAAGTGGGAAAAATAAAAAGGATAGACTCATCTTGCAAATGCAGACTTGAGGGCTATTGCCTATAGTGGATGAAACAAAATATTACATATTACAAAAGCTACCAATAAAGCAACTATAGATATATAGTTTTGGGAGGAAAAGAGGTAAGGGAGCTGAATCTTCATCTATTTTAGCAAGTAGTATATCTAAATCTTACAAATTTAAAAAACTGCATAATACATATTTAAAGATTTGGTAGAGAAGGAGCCAGTAAAAAAAAGAGAGAGTAGCCACATACATAAAAGGAAAATCAGGTGAATGAGGAGTTTCAACTATGTCAAATGCTGTAAGGAGGTCAAGTAAAATAAGGACTTACAATTCAAAAAGCCAAACTGAATGCACTGGTTAAGAGTTCCTTGTTTAGACAAAATGCAAGGTATAATAAGTTCTTTTACTTTTAGAAATATCTCTAAATTTCAATTCTAGGAGGTTTTAAAGGAATCAGATAAGTACAAACTAAACTGAAGAAAAATCTACAACCAGTAGAAGTTATAAGTAACTGATTTTGCATTCTAATCTCTATCAGTTATATACTATCTGTTCCTAAAATTTTATTTTTCTACCTTCATATATAAATATCTTCTGTGGCTACTCAACTTGCCAGTTTTCCGGTCATTAAAAAAAGAATCAAACTAAGAGAATGTAATAGTGTTTCCATGACACTTTAAACATACATTTGTAGAAAGTAAATCTTTTGCCAGAAATTGTGGATCCCTTTCCTAATTATTCATCATTACTCTTTACATCTTCTCCATTGAACCCCCCACATCACTTGTCCCATCTCTCCCAAACTCTTTCTCTATGCTCCCTTCTTAAAAGCTAATGACTTTGTGGAACTCCTAATAAAAATTCTGAAACTCTTGGCAGTAAGCATACGGCACAACAATTTTCACTAACAGATACTTCCTCTTTCTCTTGGAACAGCTTGCTTGTTTTTGAGATCATAAAGACCCTATGACTTTAAATTATTTTAGAGGGTCATAAAATGTTTGGCCTATATGCCACTTTAAAAGTTCAAAATGTCATGAAAGTCACGTTAATAGTCTGCAATCCACTGATCAGAGATAGTTTTGCCAGATAAAAGAGTCATTTAATAAAAAAGATACTCCTGCATTCACTGAAGCTGCCAAAACTGGTAAAACTTAAACAGTGAATAGCCCTGTCACAAGAGAACAGGATGTACGGCCTCTGGTACCATACCTTGTTCTACCATCAGTAACTTCAATATCTACAATAATGGCTTCAACGGATCTTCTCTCTTCTGGTGACCTTTGCTTTTACTCTTTTCCAACAATCCACTCTGATAACCACAATTGCTTCCATACTTCTTAGATTTCATTACTTAAATGTGTTCTACCTCTAAAATATTTAACCTCAAAAGCTTACTTTGACCATAAATTACCACTATTCCAGCTCATTATTAATGCTCTTACTTTATATGCTCCTCATCTGCAAATTTAGTTAGACTTCCAGTCCCAGAAACAAAATTTTCTTCCAATCTGTTGCAAACCTTCTGGTTTTTAATTCCTTAAAAATCTCGCCTAGACTATCTGACCCATCATTTCTATCTTTTCCTTTGTCATCGCACTTGAATTTTTTAATTCCTTGCCTTTGATCCCTTGTCTCTTTGTTCTTTTTCAGACATTTAGCTTCTCTTCTGTTAGCTACTCTGCGATCTTGGAATAAACTCACTCAACCATTCAGGCTAAAGTTGCTATAATTTCATGGTCTCTAACCTCATTTAGTTCCTCAGAATTTTCCTTCAATCTTTCAACATTTTCCCAGTTAGCTCCCTCTGGATATCAAACAAGACCTGTTTCTTAAAGTGACATTACTGTCATAACAATGTTAATTTTTCTGAAATTAATAAGTAAACTTAAATGTGATTTGAACAAGATTCTCACCATTTCTTTTCTATTTAGGTTACCTGATTTTAAAGTTCACATGAGGCTGGGCACAGTGGCTCATGCCCGTAATCCCAGCACTTTGGGAGGTCAAGGCGGGCAGATCACTTGAGCCTAAGAGTTCAAGACCAGCCTGGGCAACATGGTGAAACTCCATCTCTACAAAAAATACAAAAATTAGCTGGACATAGAGGTGTGCACCTATTGTCCCAGCTATTCGGAAGGCTGAGGTGGGAGGACTGCTCAAGCCCAGGAGGCGGAGGTTGCAGTGAGCTGAGATCACACCACTGCACTTCAGCCTGGGAGACAGAGTGAGGCCCTGTCTCAATAAATAAATAAATAAATAAATAAATAAATAAATAAATAAATAAAGTTCATATGGAAGAATAGGTGTGTGACAATTGAAACTTGAAAAGAACAGTGGAAACCTATTTCCCCTACAAGTTGTGAAAACTTACTACAAAATTACTATAAAAGAGTCTGGTGTTGGCATTAAAACAGATAAGTGAAATGGATAGTCTAGAAATACATGCACATATTTACAAAATCTTAACATGAGATAAAGATGGCATTCTCATGAAAAAAGAAGTTTAATTTTTAAAAGGTTATTAGCAAATTGACTAGTCAATTGAAATAAAATCAAGTTAGACCCTTATTTAACATTGTGTATAAAAATAAGTTTGAGGCCACGTGCGGTGGCTCACGCCTGTAATCCTAGCACTTTGGGAAGCCGAGGCAGGAGTTGAGGTTAGGAGTTGGAGACCAGCCTGGCCAACATGGCGAAACGCTATCTCTATTAAAAATACAAAAATTAGCCAAGTGTGGTGGTGGGCACCCGTAAAATCCCAGCTACTCGGGAGGCTGAGGCAGGAGAATCGCTTGAACCTGGGAGGCAAAGGTTGCTGTGTGCCAACATCGCACCACTGCCCTCCAGCCTGGGAGACACAGCGAGACTCTGTCTCAAAAAAAAAAAAAAAAAAAAAAAAAAAATTTGATGGATTGAAGGACTAACTTTTAAAACCTTATTACAATTTTAGAATATTAAATTCCATATTATTTGGATAAACTTGAAACTGAAAAATAGTTTTTAAAAAAGAAATTAGAAATAGAACTGACATGTATTATTTCATAAATCTAAAGCCCAATGCTATAAAGTTTTAACATTATAAAATGTTATAGTTCTAACCAAGTAAAATTATATTTTGCCATTTAAGTAATATTAAATAGAGCTCTAGGGCTATATAAGAGTGGTATATTAGTTATATAAATTGTCACTTCATTAGAATTTTTATTCTTGACACTAGGCCAGGCAGTTCCAAGATGGCTGAATAGAAACAGCTCCAGTCTACAGCTTCCAGCGTGAGCGCAGAAGACAGGTGATTTCTGCATTTCCAACTGAGGTACTGGGTTCATCTTACTGGGGCTTGTCGGACAGTGGGTTCAGGACAGTGAGTGCAGCCCACCGAGAGTGAGCCAAAGCAGGGTGAGGCATCACCTCACCCAGGAAGGGCAAGGGGTCAGGGAATTCCCTTTCCCAGCCAAGGGAAGCTGTGACAGATGGCACCTGGAAAATCGGGTCACTCCCACCCTAATACTGTGCTTTTCCAACGGTCTTAGCAAATGGCACACCAGGAGATTATATCCAGCACCCGGCTAGGAGGGTTCCTACGTCCACGGAGCCTCGCTCATTGCTAGCACAGCAGTCTGAGATCAAACTGCAAGGTGGCAGCGAGGCTGGGGGAGGGGCACCTGCCATTGCTGAGGCTTGAGTAGGTAAACAAAGCAGCCAGGAAGCTCGAACTGGGTGGAACCCACCACAGCTGAAGGAGGCCTGCCTGCCTCTGTAGACTCCACCTCTGTGGGCAGGGCATAGCTGAACAAAAGGTGGCAGAAACCTCTGCAGACTTAAATGTCCCTGACAGCTTTGAAGAGTAGAGGTTCTCCCAGTATGGAGTTTGAGATCTGAGAACAGACAGCCTCCTCAAGTGGGTCCCTGACCCCCAAGTAGCCTAACTGGGAGGCACCCCCCAGTAGGGGCAGAGTGACACCTCACATGGCCGGGTACCCCTCTGAGACGAAACCTCCAGAGGAACGATCAGACAGCAACATTTGCTGTTCAGCAATATTCACTGTTCTGCAGCCTCTGCTGCTGATACCCGGGCACACAGGGTCTGGAGTGAACCTCCAGCAAACTCCAACAGATCAGCAGCTGAGGGTCCTGACTGTTAGAAGGAAAACTAACAAACAGAAAGGACATCCACACCAAAACCCCATCTGTATGTCAGCATCATCAAAGACCAAAGGTAGATAAAACCACAAAGATGGGGAAAAAACAGAGCAAAAAAGATGAAAATTCTAAAAATCAGAGTGCCTCTCCCCCTCCAAAGGAACGCAGCTCCTCGCCAGCAATGGAACAAAGCTGGACAGAGAATGACTGACGAGTTGAGAGAAGAAGGCTTCAGATGATCAAACTTCTCCGAGCTGAAGGAGGAAGTTTGAACCCATTGCAAACAAGCTAAAAACCTTGAGAAAAGATTAGACAAATGGTTAACTAGAATAACCAGTGTAGAGAAGTCCTTAAATGACCTGATGGAGCTGAAAACCATGGCACGAGAACTATGTGATGAATGCACAAGCTTCAGCAGCCGATTCGATCAACTGGAAGAAAGGGTATCAGTGACTGAATTTTTATTCTTGCTTTATTTTTGTAGCTGAAAGAGCTGACGAGGTCTACATGTGGATCCCAAGTGAGCTAAAGGAAATACACTGATATAAGTTAATTCTATAACTAAAATTTAAAAAGCATATTTGCCTAAATATATGTTAGACTCTAACTCCAGACAATTTCCAAAACATTATTCTCATGTCACTCAAATTACTTCCTTTACTATATATTTTTTGCATATGAAAGGCTTAAAGAATTCCAGCTAAAAACCTGAAGTAAAAGCTATATTATATTTAGTTTTAAAAGGTGTTTCAGAGTTTAGTTAAGGTAATAAGACACACATGCTTCATCAAATTAAACAGAATTAAAATGTATTCTATCTTTGATTTTTAGGCTTTATTTTAAAATTATGTAAATATAGTCGGCCCCCAGTATCAGTGGGTTCTGCAACCGTAGATTAAACCAAATGGATCAAAAATATCCGAAAAAAATTCCACAAAGTTCCAAAAGCAAAACTTGAACTCGCCACATGCTGAGTACTATACCAAATCCACGCAAATGGAGTGATGTGTAGGCACTGTATTAAATACTATTTAAGTAATCCAGAGATGATTTCAAGTATATGGCAGGAAGAGTATAGGTTATATGCAAATACTATCCCATTTTATATAAGGGAATTGAGTATCTGCAGATTTGGGTATTTGCAGGGGTCCTGGAACCAATCCCCTGTGGATACTGAGGGACAGCTGTACAAATATATATTTAAATTATACATGCACTATAAAGATATAGATGCTTTATGTCCCTCTGAATTTACTTGATTCCAATATGCTTTTCTGAGAAGAAGAGAAACATGTGGAGTCTAGATAATGCACTCAGCATTGCTCATAAACCTAGGGATATATTATCATGTGATAAATGTATCATAGAAGAAAAGAGGTTGTGAGCCACTGGAATAGACCGATAGTATAGATCACAGCTGGAGTAACTTTCAGATTATATGCCCAATTGCTTACTACTAGTAGTTAAAGAGTAAGGTTTTGTGCTGGCTGCTGAGGACACAGCAGGAGTCAAGTCAATCAAGCAGGATTCCTTTCCTCATGAAGCTTACGTTCTAATGGGGAAGACACACATGAAACAACTATCTACCAACTTGGAGTTAGGGAAGGCTTTTTTGGAAGATGTGAAGTTTAAACTTCAGACCTCTGTGGGTTTGCTGAAGTTAGCTAGGGCGGGATCAGAGAAATAGTGCAGGGAAGTGATTGGTGTCAGGGCAGAAAAACACTATTCCTATAAGAAAGGTTCTGAAGTAGGAAGTAACTGAACTGAAAGACAGACAGTGATGCTGCAATAACAGAAGAACATGGTTGATGGCATGAGATAAAAGAGATGAAGTGGGCAAAAGACATCATAGACTATATTAAGCAATCTAGACTTTTCCCTATAAAAAATATGAAATGCCCTGTGAAGCATGTTTTAATTCGGAGAATGTTATAGTAAGATTTACATTTTCAACTTTTCCATCTTAATTTCTAATTTCAGCAAGTTTACTTAAGAAAATTCTTTTAAATAATTATATGTAAAATGGTTTCTAATTCCCACTCCAAATTCAATTATCTAAAGATGCTCGTATCTTGAAAAAATACCATTGCATACCCTGTTTCCTCTGGGAATGCGGAGAGGGTGCTTCCATCAATCTGACAGGGGTCCTGAGGAGAGTCAGAATCTTTTCTATCTTCATTTGTAGCAATATTGGCTACTCGTTGTTGTTGCAAGTCCCACTGTCGAGCTACGTTGTTAATTGTTAACCTTTTTTTCTCCTATGAAAAAGTTAATTGTGACAAAAGTTATATAATGCAATTTTTGTAGCAGAAGTGACATCTAAGGGGCATATTGTTTGTACCTTCTTATAATACTTTTAAAAGGAGCCTGTTCCTTATAAGTAGATACCCAATACATTCTAAAACAAGATTCAAGAGGCCTGTATTTACTCTCTGCATCCAAAATCTCAATAATTATCCAACACTCTAAAGGAAAAAAATATGCAAACAATTATTGCTCTTTATGAACTTAATTTTATTAAAAATAAATATACAACTAACTAGTGATTAAAAATTCAAAGTCTGAAATTTTAATTTCACATAAATTTTTACATACTTAATGTTATCTAAAGTTTTAAACAGAAATTTATATGCCTCTAACACAGTAAGAAAAAACTAATGATATTTTAGTTTTTCTACTCAATAATTAAGACTGGTAAGATGAAATAATCTTGGAGGGGGGAAGGGAAGGAGTTGATCAATGTTCCAAGTTTCTCAGAATAAATTATAATGTCTGAAATTTAAAAATTATTCTCTAGACTATTAAAAGAAATTGTACTAGGTTGAAATGTCTCTAGATAACTAGTACCATTCCAGATGAGTAGGAAAGAAATTAATTCATTATAAGCAATGGATGCCTTAAGGTAGTGGTTCTCAAATTTCAGGGTGCCTCAAATCACCTGGAGCTTACAACAGATGGCTGATTTAGAGTTTTTGGAGTAGGGTCTGAGAATTTGAATTTCTAACAAGCTCCTAAGTATTCTAATATTGCTAGTTCATGGACCTCACTTTGAGAACCACTGACTTACAGCATTGGAGCTCAGTCCTCTCATAGAAATCCAGTTGTGAAAAAGCAGATCTAGACTACTGAAAGAAATTGTGCTCAATTGAAACGTTTCTATTCAATTTATATATATTAATAGAAAAAAACAATCCCTATTCTGGTAAAGTTTCCATTATCAAAAGATAATATTTAATTACAGCTTGTCAATTAGATCAGAATGCTGAAAATAGAAACTTTCCTTTTCCTGTTTACTAAGACTACAATCCTGCATTGAAAAATCAGCTGAGTGTGATACTGACCCCTCTTCACCTGCTGGCCCTGGAGCCACAGAAGGCTAGTAGGAAGATTCTCTGTCCACTCCTTCAGTACATGTAGAATAATTCTTTTTAGTTGTACCTCTTTGCATATGTTTGCATAATTTTTGGTTATCTAAGATTTTAGCACATATGCATGGCATTAGGAATAAAAAGTGATATGGCTTGCTTAATTAAAACTAAAGTTTTAAAAGTTCTATTTCTATTTTAAACATGTTTTCTGGGGCAGTGCAGTGGTGCATACTTGAAATCTGAACTACTTGGGAGGCTAATGCAAGAGGACTGCTTGAACCCAGGAGTTGAAGGTTGTAGTGTGCTACAGTCACACCTGTAAACTGCATTCCAGCCTGGGCAACATAGCAAGACCCCATCTCTAAAAAAAATGTTTTGGGCCTGGCTTTCTTTTTTTCTGTTGTTTGGTGTTTCAAATTTGTGTGTACAATCCAGTAGGTTATATTTAATATGTATATACTTTGGAGACTTTCTGACATTCTATGTATGTGCTCCTTATATAAAGCAAGTAGAAATCTGCAATTCCTATTGTAAAAACATTTTTTCTCCATTCTATAATAAAAATGCTTCTTACCTTAAGGAATTCTATGTAAGTTACTTGCTGATGACTATGCCAATCCAATTTTTAATCTAAGCAACTCTGTTTTATTTTTTTTTACTCAGTATCGAGGCCACTTTGAAAGCGGCCAGGGCAGTGAGTTAATGGGTGATGGTTCTCATGTTGGCTTCATGCATTTGGATTTCTGGCTGGCAGGGGTAGGCGAAAGAAACACTCAGAATGAGATAGATATAGCAGTGCTTAGAAAAAGGGCATAAAATATCTTTAGACCACTGAGTATGTTAACAAATTTATAACAAGATAATCTTTGAAAATGCAAATGTTTTCCTATATTAGTGCCAAAGTTAAGCTTCTTTAATTTGAGTTATTAAAATCAGATCATTACCAGGTTGACAAAGAGAATGATTAATTTTACTGGGGCCAGGAAAAGGGAAGACACATTTTAAGACAGGAGTATAGCCTGTCTTAATGTCAGGTGGGGATTAATGGCTGGCCAGGAGGACACATAAGGGCTCTGGGCATCTGTGGAGGAAAAAAAAAAAAAAAAAGAAGAAGCAAAAGAAAGGTTAGAGAATGCTAGAGATTCTGCAAGGCATAATGGGGTACCCAAAGTAAAGTGTAAAGATCACAGAGGCATTTGGGATATCAGCGACAATTATGTTTCTAATAGCTAGGTGCCAATAAATGGCCAAGTCTGTGCTAAAGTGATAAATATTTTAGAAGGTGCCAAATTCCAGTTTCTGCCATTTAAGTCTATTTTTCATGGTCCAGGCAAAACCACACCAGTATATGCCATAAGTTTCACTTTCCTTCACTTCTAAGGTTACAAGGAAAATAAAAAAATAGAAAAGCAACAAGGCAGAAGACAGTATCTATACACTCTTCCTGTACCCAACCCATCCCATTTTCTTTTTTTTTATTTTTTAGCATTCTTTTTTTTTTTAATTATACTTTAAGTTCTGGGATACATGTGCAGAACATGCAGGTTTGTTACATAGGTATACATGTGCCATGGTGGTTTGCTGTACCCATCGACCCGTCATCTACATTAGGTATTTCTCCTAATGCTATCCATCCCCTAGCCCCCCTACCCTCCAACAGGCCCCAGTGTGTGATGTTCCCCTCCCTGTGTCCATGTGTTCTTATTGTTCAACTCCCACTTATGAATGAGAACATGCAGTGTTTGGTTTTCTGTTCCTGTGTTAGTTTGCTGAGAATGTCCATCCCATTTTCTTAATGATCAATATGTAGAGTTGCATGAGCAACCCTCAGCAAATGCTGAGGGTCTGTTGTATCATGATTCCAAATCTGAGCTAGGGCTAGAACCTGGGTCTCCTGATTCCCCATGCTTTTCCTCTTACTAAAAATAAAAATACGAAGTAAACCTCGTAACTAAAGAGTCCTATTTAGTGGCATTTTGTTTTGTCTCACTATATTTTCCAGGCTGGACTTAATTCCTGGACTGAAGTAATCCTCTGCCTTAGCCTCCCAAGTAGTTAAGACTTCAGGTACACACCACCTTGCCTGGCTAGTCATTTTTTTGAATTCTGAGTGCCACTTTAATTTTAAAAAGAAAAGCGTCTATATAGAACATGAATGAGTAATGATAATCAGAGTGATGTCCTTAATTTTAGAACATAGCATGATGTATATTATGAACTATAAACTTAAAGCTGTCTTTACTTATACTTTGCAATGTTAATATAAAATATTTAAGAGTATTTTATTTAAGGAAATTAATATCTGCTAAATCATTTAAAACCAGTTTAAAACAAATTTTCATTCCTAAGTTCCACAAAATCTTTATCACTTCTATATCATAAACTTTTTAAATTTAAAAAGCTATCATTAAAAAAAACACGTAGCAAAGCTCATTAAAATACATCAGTAAAGATGACAGTCAATTATAGTATGTTCCAAAATGAAGTGAATAGGCCATGGGATACACAAGATGATGCACTGGTATGAAACAAAAGTGTTATAACTTCAATTATATTTATTTTTCATCTCTTCCTTTTAAACTAGCCTTTGCATTTATTTTATAATGTATATCACATTTTATTTCTTAAGTACAGGTTTATTTATAGATAATAACTTGTAAAAGTTTTAGGGGTGCGTACATTCTGTTGATAGGAATAAAAAACTTACAAAGTTTAGAAGCCACTTTTCCAGTAGACTAGCTAGCTGGCTTTGGGGTATGTGTGTCTACATGTGCACACACATCCATGTAGACATCAGAGAAAATACCTTAAGCAAAGATTGTTTATGACTTTCCCGCTTCTTCTCTTCCTCTTTTTTGGCTAAAACAGATGCCATACGCCTTTCTTCTTCCTAAAAGACATTTTCCAAAAAGTATTATGAAGAGTTTAACCATTTTTTAATGCTAAACATTATTGGTCCTATTAAGTACAGTTTTCTTCTTGAGAGGCATAGTATTTACTAGCAGAAAATATACTCTCAAAGAAAAAGTATGTTTCTCTTTATTTTCTTCTTTCCTCCTAATGCTAAAAATCTGTGCATTCCTAACACTATTCCCAACTCTGGAGGTGACGTGAACCTAGCTCATACAAGAAAGAAAAAAGAACGAGAAGAAAAGGAGAAGTATGTTTGCATCATTTTCCTTTTGTACTCTGTGCATCATGGTTCCACATAAGTTTAAACTTTCTATCATCAAGGTAAGAAGGATAAAAGTGATACATCTAACAATGTTGACTGGATCTGTGATAGAAAATCAGAACTTTTTGATGAAAAAACAAGGGTAAATATCTTTTAAAACTCCAATTATATTAATAAATTATTCTCCATTAATATAATTATTTTTGGTTTGTTTTTAAGTTGTGTTGCCCAGTCTCATTTTTTAAATTCTAAAAGCATGATGACCGTAGTTAATAATCCTGTATTGTAATCTTGGCATTTGCTAAGAGAATAGACCTTATATGTTTTAACTACAAAAAAAAAAGATAATTAGATGAAGTGATAGAAATGTTAACTAACTTGATTGTGGCAATCATTTTATAATATATATCAAATCACCACACTGTACACCTTAATTTTATATAGTTTTGTCAATCATACCTCAGCAAAGCTGGAAAAAGTAGAAATGACAAAATAACATTATAGACAGTTTAGAAAAATATTTAAAAATCAGTCATAATCCCAAACACCTAACTCAAATCTTACAATTTCTGTGTATCAGTTTATAATATTCACTATGAGCAATTTTTTTAAAGGTTATAATCTATATACACAATCTGGACCATTTTTCCCCCTGAAGACTGTCAGATTTTAATAAATTATAACCATGTAACTTTTAATTTTCATTACCAAAAGATTTGTAGATACTCAAAATGATACGATAATTTGAGAAAACAATTTATTCATAAAAGACAAGCTTGAAAACATCTTCAGAGATAGGAAACCATAACAAGTAACTTAGCAGATTTGAAGAATAACTCTTTTAGAAACAAAAAACTATAAGAATTGAAATTTAAAATTCAACAAAGGGAGATTTAATAGCAGATTATACACAGCTGAAGAGAGAATCAGTCAACCGGAAAATAGAGGATGAGAATGTTTTCTATATGTTTTAGTATCACCCTACATACTTCTCTATCATAGCACTTAACCTGTTTCATTTTAGTTATTTCTGGTGCTATCCCTCTTGCCTCCCACGCCATAAAATAAGCTCTATGAATGTATGAACCATGTCTGTTCAGTAATTTATTAAAACTGAAACTGCTATATCAAATGGTAGACATATTTCTATCCTTTTGATATGTCTGCAAACTGCCCTCCATAAATGCAGTTCTAATTTATACTCCTACCAGATTTCAACATTTGATTTAAAACCTGATGATTATTCATAAAAGCTGTTCACCAAATATTCTTGTGTCTTCGCATATCCAAGACACATTGTGAGATAGCACTTCTAGCCCCCTTGAGGTTAGATGTGGCCATGTGACTTGCTTTGGTCAATGTCATATGGACAAAAGTGACATGTATTTACTTCTGGTTGGAAACTTTCAAGAAAGACAATGTATGATACAACTATTCTCTCTCTCGCCTTGCTACAGCACCTGCAAAACTCCACAGTTGGGTACTTTGAAAGCCTGAGTACTAGAATGAGGACAACACAGAGCAAAGATCCCAAATCACACATCATAGGCAGACAGGTATTAGAAGCCTGAAATAAACTTTGTTGTTTTAATTCACTGAAGTTAGAGAAGCTGTTACTGCAGCACAATCTAGCCTATGCTGACCAGTATATATATGTTATATTAGAATTAAAGAAGGTCAAAGAGACTATGAAAATGTGTTCTAGAGGATGGGACATTATACATGCTCCTGAAAACAAAGAAAAAACCTAGATTAAATAATTATATTTAACAATACACAAACAGAAACCAACACAGAGTTTAAAAAGAAAACTAAGAAAGCATATACTAGATAACTCTAATTTTAGAAATAAGGAAACAAATGCTCCAAGACATTAGTAACTTGTATGAGGTCACATAGCTAGTGACAAGGCCAGGATCAGGACCAGAAGCCATGGCCTGCTAGAAACAAAATTCATTTTTTTATAATAAAGATGTATTTAAATTAATTTTACTGATTTTAGATAGATAAAGAAGAGTTTAGAACTCAGAAGTGATCTGCCATATGATTTAGTTGTTTTAAAGGAAATGGAAATGTAATGTAATTTTAGTGAATTTAAAGTGTCTTTTACAATATGGAAAATAATAATAATAATAATTATTATTTTTTTAAGACAGAGTCTTGCGTCTTGCTTGTTGCCCAGGCTTGGAGTGCCGTGGTGCAACGTCGGCTCACTGCAACCTCCGCCTCCTGGGTTCAAGCAATTCTCATGTCTTAGCCTCTCAAGAAGCTTGGATTACAGGCATGTGCCACCATGCCAGGCTAATTTTTGTATTTTTAGTAGAGACAGGGTTTTACCATGTTGGCCAGGCTGGTCTCAAACTCCTAGCCTCATGTGATCTGCCCACTTTAGCCTCCCAAAGTGCTGCAATTACAGGCGTGAGCCACCAATGCCCAGCTGGAAAATAATTATTCTTAACTTTTAAAAACTAAATAGAGGTAATGAGGAGAAATAAACTAAATTAAAAATGCAGAACTTTGAATCCTAGCTTCACAAAATATCTGGTTTAATAATTCTGTTAAATTATTTTATTCAGTAAATACTGATTTGGTACCTACAGAGTACAATCTATTTCAGAATAAAGTGTTTAAAAGAGCAAAATACATTGATGTTCAATTGTTGACTCATCTATAAAATGTGAACTAGAAACAGATTGCTTTTTCAAAGAGCCAGTTTCAAACAGTACTGGAAACTGTATGGATCACGTACTACACATACTTACGAGATGATTTCATCAGATTTTTGAAAAGAATTTGAGCTTCTATTAAAGGCAGTAGGGCTTAAAAGGAAAGCTAAACCTTGGAAAACTGGATTTACACCAAATCAATTCAAATATTGAATGTTTTAAGGAATTTATGTATCTGAGAGCTATATTTCAGCCCAAATAATTACGGAGTAACTAAACTTAGAAATAAAAATAAACCTCTAATTGTGAAGATAAGTTATAAATCTGTTGGTAAGAAAGAAAAACTAAAATTCTGGCATCTTCTTGATAATAGTCCAATTTCTGGGACAAAAGCCACATCCTTTATATAGCAAAAAATAAAAATAAAAAAATTAAATAAGTGGGCGGGGGGATCTGGGATCTGGGACAAAAAACTACTTTTTTCCTCACTTCGTTTTGGCCATGAAGACACAATATAGAAATGATTTCAAGTCAATTAAGCCATGCAGTGATTTAATAGTGTTTGATAACCTAGATTATACTTTGTTAGCAGATATTAAGGCCTAAAACAATGCATGTATTACACAAGAAAAAGACTGATCCAAAATAAATAATAGTAGTCCTAATATAGGCAGCAATTTATTTTATGAAATTTTAAAAATCAAATGGCAAGGTATGTTTTAACCACATACTTTAGTTATAAACATTATTTTCTTTGAACATATAAAATATTAAAACAGACTTTAAAATCACAGGGATTTTTCCCTCAAAGAGATGGTCAATAATTTTTACTCAAACAATCACTTTTAGCAAACAAAACTGATTTTTTTGCAGGGTCACAGCTAGTGTTAGAGTGAAGATTAGAAGCCATGTCACCTGACTTCTGGTCCAGGGATATTAGCTGTTAAATACTGGGGAGGGAAATAGCCAGAACAGTGTAGGTTATGTTGCTGTAACAACTTCAAAACTTTCACTGGCTTATGATTTTTAAAAAGTTTATTTCTTGATCACGCAAAGAACACTGCTACTGTCTTCAGTGTAGTGGCTAAGTATTCCTGAGTGCTATGATCCGATGGCATCCTCAACTTTATATAGGCTTCCACAGTGACTACCACATGGGAAGGAAGCATGAGAATCACGCTTTTAAATGCTTCCGCCTGGAAATGATATACATTATTTCTGCTCACATTTCATTGGCCAAACATCTTCCCACATGTCAAAAAGGAGGAGAACCAGAGAATATTGGTGAACATTAGTAATGTCTACCAAAACAGAAAACATACACATGAGATGAGCTCCTTTTTTTTTAGGAGAGCAAATTGTAAACAAGTTCACACCAAGCCAATTAAATGTGAGCTGGAGGTGAAAACTTTAGACATTGTTTGTTTCTGAATTGTGTTGTTGTTTTGTTTTGAGACAGGGTCTCATTCTGTCCCCCAGGTTTGAGTGCAGTGGTGAGATCTTGGCTCACTGCAGCTTTGACCTCCTGGGTTCAAGCGATCCTCCTGCCTCAGTCCCCCAAGTCTCTGGGACTACAGGCGTGTGCCTCCATACTCAGCTAAATTTTTTGTATTTTTTGTAGAGACAGGGTTTTGCCATGTTGGCCAGGCTGGTCTCAAACTCCTGACTCAAGTGATCTGCCCACCTTGGCCTCCCAAAGTGCTAGGATTACAGGCATGAGCCACCACGCCCAGCTCTGTTTCAGAATTGTGAGAATACTGCCTGCATTCACAAAATGCTGCCTTAGAAATAAAAAAGAAAATTCTGCCTCCCAGAATTTTCTATATAAGGGTCCTTGTTCTAGCCCCTCAACATGTGTCTGTTCTCTCTGTTTTTGAATAGTTGTGAAAACAGTGGAAGATCACTGGGATATCTTCCTTATGTTTTCTCCTTTGTCAACTAATCACATCAGATTCTTTGGAAATGCTCTACTTTGTTGTCTGCCCTCTAAAACTAGTAATAGTTCAGATGTAATCTGACCATTGTAGAAAAAAATGGGATGGGACTGTCTCCATTTTCTGAATTCTCTTTTTCTATAAATGAATATTGTTTTAAGCCATATTAACTTTTAATAATCACAACTCATAATTAATTGAACTTGAATTTAGCAATTCCAAGTCACTTTAACACATGCTGCTAAGTCTAATCTTGTATAATACTGAATTTGTGCTAAGAATTATTTGGCTTGATTGTTGTTATGGAATAAAGTCCAGGATTTTCAATTCATCTATTTCTTTTATGTTGTTAAATTCTGCTTACTTTTCTAGACTAGGCGTAAACAAACTTTTTCTGTAGAGGGTCAGATAGTATAGTAAATATTTTAGGCTTTGTGAGCTATATGTGATCTCTATCTCATATCCTTCTTTGTTGTTCTTTTTTTTTTTTTTTACAATGCTTTGAAAATATAAAAACCATTATTAGCTTGAGAGCTATACAAAAAGCAGGCTGCCAGATGGATCTAGCCCATAGGCTGTAGTTTGCCAAACCCTGTTCTAGACTATGGAGGTACTTTTGGATTCTCATTTGATCAACCAATATATCAAGAATTCTAATTTCTCTAGTTTCTGTCATTCACATACTTCACCAGAATAACAAATATTTTCTTCCAGACATTAATAAAAATGTGAATAGAATGGGCTGGAGGAAAAAAGCCTCATGGCATGCCAGTACAGATTTTTGTAAAGGCTGGCATTAATCTATTACTTCATATTCTGTAAGTATACTTGAATCAAAAATCTATATAACCATGTCATACAATTTACTCAAAATGATGCCATAAAAGACTTTATCAAATGCTTTGCTTAAATACCAAAACACTGTCTATAGCACTCCTCTAACAAGGTCTATTTGTAATTTCTAGGGCAGGGAACTAATTTTTTTCTGGCATGAATTATTTTTTAGTGAGCTAATGCTGCCTCCTAGTGACCAATTCCTAAGTACTCACAAACCATCTTTTTATTTTATTTTATTTTATTTTTTATTTTTTTGAGACAGAGTCTCCTGTCGCCAGGCTGGAGTGCAGTGGCGCGATCTCGGCTCACTGCAACCTCCAACTCCCTGGTTCAAGTGATTCTCCTGCCTCAGCCTCCCGAGTAGCTGGGATTACAGGCACACACCACCATGCCCAGCTAATTTTTGTATTTTTAGTAGAGACGGGGTTTCACCATGTTGGCCAGGATGGTCTCAAACTCCTGACCTTGTGATCCGCCCACCTTGACCTCCCAAAGTACTGGGATTACAGGAGTGAGCCACCACGCTGGGCCACAAACCATCTTTTAATAATGCAATTTAAATTTATTTCAGAATCAACATCAAGTTGACTGTCACAATTTGTGGACTTTATATTTTTTACTTTTGAGATAAAAAAAAAAACAGTGCCGCAAAGTCATTGTAGCCAGACTGCCTCTCTAGATTCCTCCTCTCTAAGCACAGCATCTCTGAAAGAAAGGCAGCAGCCCCACTCAGGGCTTATAGATAAAACTCCCATTTCCCTGGGACAGAGCACCTGGGGGAAGTGGCGGTTGTGGGCGCAGCTTCAGCAGACTTAAATGTTCCTGCCTGCCAGCTCTGAAGAGAGCAGGGGATCTCCCAGCAGAGTGCTCGAGCTCTGCTAAGGGACAGACTGCCTCCTCAAGTGGGTCCCTGACCTCCGTGCCTCCTGATGGGGAAACACCTCCCAGCAGGGGTTGACAGACACTTCATACAGGAGAGCTCCGACTGGCATCTGGCGGGTGCCCCTCTGGGACGAAGCTTCCAGAGGAAAGAGCAGGCAGCAATGTTTTGCTGTTCTGCAGCCTCCGCTGGTGATACCCAGGCAAACAGGGTCTGGAGTGGACCCCCAGCAAACTCCAGCAGACCTGCAGAAGAGGGGCCTGACTGTTAGAAAGAAAACTAACAAACAGAAAGCAATAGCATCAACATCAACAAAAAGAACAACCACGCAAAAACTCCATCCAAAGGTCACCAACAGCAAAGACCAAAGGTAGATAAATCCACGAATATGAGGAAAAACCAGCAGAAAAAGGCTGAAAGTTCCAAAAACCAGAATGCCTCTTCTCCAAAGAATCACAATTCCTCACCAGCAAGGGAACAAAACTGGACGGAGAATGAGTTTGACGAATTGACAGAAGTAGGCTTCAGAATGTGAGTAGTAACAAACTCCTCCAGGCTAAAGGAGCATGTTCTAACCCAATGGAATGAAGCTAAGAACCTTGAAAAAAGGTTACAGGAACTGCTAACAAGAATAACCAGTTTAGAGAAGAACATAAATGACCTGAGGGAGCTGAAAAACACAGCACAAGAATTTCGTGAAGCGTACACAAGTATCAATAGCTGAAATTGATCAAGCAGAAGAAAGGATATCAGAGATTGAAGAACAACTTAATGAAATGGAGCATGAAGACAAGATTAGAGAAAAAAGAATGAAAAGGAATGCACAAAGCAGCCAAGAAATACGGGACTATGTGAAAAGACCAAACCTACATTTGATTGCTGTACCTGAAAGTGACGGGGAGAATGGAAGCAAGTTGGAAAACACACTTCAGGATATTATCCAGGAGAACTTCCCCAACCTAGCAAGACAGGCCAACATTCAAATTCAGGAAATGCGGAGAACACCACAAAGATACTCCTCGAGAAAATCAACCTCAAGACACATCATCATCATATACACCAAGGCTGAACTGAAGGAAAAAATGTTAAGCGCAGCCAGAGAGAAAGGTGACGTTATCTACAAAGGGGAGCCCATCAGACTAACATTGGATCTCTCTGCAGAAACCCTACAAGCCAGAAGAGAGTGGGGGCCAATATTCAACATTCTTAAAAAAAAGAATTTTCAACCCAGAATTTCATTTCCAGCCAAACTAAGCTTCATAAGTGAAGGAGAAATAAAATCCTTTACAGACAAGCAAATGTTGAGGTATTTTGTCACCACCAGGCCTGCCTTACAAGAGCTCCTGAAGGAAGCACTAAATATGGAAAGGAAAAAACAGTACCAGCCACTACAAAAACAAACCAAAATGTAAAGACCATCGACACTATGAAGAAACTGCATCAACTAATGGGCAAAAAACACCAGCTAGCATCATAATTACAGGATCAATTTCACACATAACAATATTAACCTTAAATGTAAATGGGCTAAATGCCCCAATTAAAAGAAACAGACTGGCAAATTGGGTAAAAAGTCAAGACCCATTGGTGTGGTGTATTCAGGAGACCCATCTCACGTGCAAAGACACATATAGGCTCAAAATAAAGTGATAGAGGAAGATTTACCAAGGAAATGGAAAGCAAAAAAAAAAAAAAAAAAAAGGAGGGGTTGCAATCCTAGTCTCTGACAAAACAGACTTTAAACCAACAAAGATCAAAAAAGACAAAGAAGGGCATTGCATAATAATAAAGGGATCTAATGCAACAAGAAGAGCTAACCATCCTAAATATATATGCACCCAATATAGGAGGACCCAGATTCATAAAACAACTTCTTAGAGATCCACAAGGAGACTTAGACTCCCACACAATAATAGTGGGAGATTTTAACACCCCACTGTCAATATTAGACCAATCAACAAGACAGAAAATTAACAAGGATATTCAGGACTTGAACTCAGCTCTGGACCATGTGGACCTAATAGACATCTACAGAACTCTCCACCCCATATCAACAGAATAAACATCTTCTCAGCACCACATCGTACTTATTCTAAAATTGACCACATAATTGGAAGTAAAACATTCCTCAGCAAATGCAAAAGAATGGAAATCATAACAGTCTCTCAGACCACAGTGCAATCAAATTAGAACTCAGGATTAAGAAACTCACTCAAAACCACAAAACTACATGGAAACTGAACAACCTGCTCCTGAATGAATACTGGGTAAATAACGAATTTAAGGGAGAAATAAAGAAGTTCTTTGAAACCAATGAGAACAAAGACAACGTACCAGAATCTCTGGGTGCCAAAGCAGTGTTTAGAAGGAAATTTATAGCACTAAATGGCCACAGGAGAAAGTGGGAAAGATCTAAAATTGACATCCTAACATCACAATTGAAAGAATTAGAGAAGCAAGAGCAAACAAATTCAAAAGCTAGTAGAAGACAAGAAATAACTAAGATCAGAGCAGAACTGAAGGGGATAGAGAACAAACAACCCTTCAAAAAATCAATGAATCCATGAGCTGGTTTTTTGAAAAGATCAACAAAATAGATAGACCGCTAGCCAGACAAATAAAGAAGAAGAGAGAGAAGAATCAAATATACCAATAAAAAATGATAAAGGGGAGATCACCACTGATCCCACAGAAACACAAACTACCATCAGAGAATACTATAAACACCTCTATGCAAATAAACTAGAAAATCTAGAAGAAACAGATAAATTCCTGGACACATATACCCTCCCAAGACTAAACTACAAAGAAGTTGAATCCCTGAATACACCAGTAACAAGTTCTGTAATTGAGACAGTAATTAATAGCCTACCAACCAAAAAAAGCCCAGGACCAGATGGATTCACAGCTGAATTCTACCAGAGGTACAAAGAGGAGCAGGTACTTTCCCTTCTGAAACTATTCCAAACAATAGAAAAAGAGGGACTCCTCCCTAACTCATTTTATGAGGCCAGCATCATCCTGACACTAAAACCTGACAGAGACACACACACACACACACAAAGGAAATTTCAGGCCAGTATCCCTGATGAACATCGCTGCGAAAATCCTCAATAAAATACTGGCAAACCGAATCCAGCAGCACATTAAAAAGCTTATCCACCATGATCAACTCAACTTCATCCCTGGGATGCAAGGCTGGTTCAACATACACAAATCAATAAATGTAATCCATCACATAAACAGAACCAATGACAAAAACCATATGATTATCTCAACAGATGCAGAAAAGGACTTCGATAAAAATTCAACACCGCTTCATGCTGAAAAAACTCAACAAACTAGGTATTGATGGAACATATCTCAAAATAATAAGAGTTATTTATGACAAACCCATAGCCAATATCATACTGAATGTGCAAAAGCTGGACGCATTCCCTTTGAAAACTGGCAAAAGACAAGGATGCCCTCTCTCACCACTCCTATTCAACACAGTATTGGAAGTTCTGGCCCAGGCAATCAGGCAAGAGAAAAAAATAAAGGGTATTCAGATAGGAAGAGAGGAGTCAAATTATCTCTGTTTGCAGATGACATGATTGTGTATTTAGAAAACCCCATCGTCTCAGCCCAAAAACTCCTTAAGCTGATAAGCAACTTCAGCAAAGTCTCAGAATACAAAATCAATGTCCAAAAATCACAAGCATTCCTATACACCAATAATAGAGAGCCAAATAATGAGCAAGCTCCCATTCACAATTGCTACAAACAGAAGAAAATGTCTAGGCATACAACTTACAAGGGATGTGAAGGATCTCTTCAAGGAGAACTACAAACCACTGCTCAAGGATATGAGAGAGGATACAAATGGAAAAACATTCTATGCTCATGGATAGGAAGAATCAATATTGTGAAAATGGCCATAAGGCCGGGCACGGTGGCTCATGCTTGTAATCCCAGCACTTTGGGAGGCCGAGGCGGGCGGATCATGAGGTCAGGAGATCGAGACCACAGTGAAACCCCGACTCTACTAAAAATACAAAAAATTAGCCGGGCGTGGTGGCGGGCGCCTGTAGTCCCAGCTACTCGGAGAGGCTGAGGCAGGAGAATGGCGTGAACCCGGGAGGCGGAGCTTGCAGTGAGCCAAGACTGTGCCACTGCACTCCAGCCTGGGCAACAGAGCAAGACTCTGTCTCAAAAAAAAAAAAAAAAAAAAAAAGAAAATGGCCATACTGCCCAAAGTAATTTGTATATTTAATGCTATTCCCATCAAGCTACCATTGACTTTCTTCACAGAATTAGAAAAAACTACTTTAAATTCATATAGAACCAAAAAAGAGCCCATATAGCCAAGACAATCCTAAGAAAATGAACAAACTTGGAGGCATCATGCTACCTGACTTCAAACTATACTACAAGGCTACAGTAACCAAAACAACAAGGTACTGGTACCAAAACAGATATATAGACCAATGGAACAGAACAGAGGCCTCAGAAATAATGCCACACATCTACAACCATCTGATCTTTGACAAACCTGACAAAAACAAGCAATGGGTAAAGGATTCCCTATTTAATGAATGGTGTTGGGAAAACTGGCTACTAGCCATATGCAGAAAACTGAAACTGGACCCCTTCCTTACACCTTATACAAAAATTAACTCAAAATAGATTAAAGACTTAAACTTAAGACCTAAAACCATGAAAACCCTAGAAGAAAACCTAGGCAATACCATTCAGGACATAGGCATGGGCAAAGACTTCATGACTAAGACACCAAAAGCAATGGCAGCAAAAGCCAAAATTGACAAATGGGACCTAATCAAACTAAAGAGCTTCTTGCACAGCAAAAGAAACTATCATCAGAGTCAACAGGTAACCTACAGAATGGAAGAAAATTTTTGCAATCTACCTACCTGACAAAGGGCTAATATCTGGAATCTACGAGGAACGTAAACAAATTTACAAGAAAAAAACAACCCCATCAGAAAGTGGGGGAAGGACATGAACAGACACTTCTCAAAAGAAGACATTTATGCAGCCAACAAACATGAAAAAAAAGCTCATCATCACTGGTCATTAGAGAAATGCAAATCAAACCACATTAGAGAAATGCAAATCATGCCAGTTAGCATGGTGATCATTAAAAAGTCAGGAAACAACAGACGCTGGAGAGAATGTGGAGAAATAGGAATGCTTTTACACTGTTGGTAGGAGTGTAAATTAGTTCAACCATTGTGGAAGACAGTGCAGCAATTCCTCAAGGATCTAGAACTAGAAATACCATTTGACCCAGCAATCCCATTACTGGGTATATACCCAAAGGATTATAGTCGTTCTACTATAAAGACACATGCATACATATGTTTATTGCAGCAGTATTCACAAAAGCAAAGACTTGGAACCAAAATGCCCATCAATCTTAGGCTGGATAAAGAAAATGTGGCACATATACACCATGGAATACTATGCAGCCATAAAAAGGAATGAGTTCATGTCCTTTGCAGGGACATGGATGAAGCTGGAAACCATCATTCTCAGCAAACTAACACAGTAACAGAAAACCAAACACTGCATGTTCTCATTCATAAGTGGGAGTTTAACAATGAGAACACATGGGCACAGGGACGGGAACATCACACACCAGAGCCTGTTGGGGTGTGGGGGCAAGGAGAGGGATAGCATTAGGAGAAATATGTAATGCAGATTACGGGTTGATAGGTGCAGCAAACCACCATGGCACCTGTATACCTATGTAACAAACCTGCACATTCTGCACATGTATCCCAGAACTTAAAGTATAATAAAAAATAAACAAATAAATAAATAAATAAAGCAATATTGCAAAAAAAAAAAGGTTAGTTCATCTTACCTTTCAGCTGCTCCATTATTCTATACCCCTACCTAGACACAACTCTCAATGGTTCAGCGATTTATTCAGTGCTCTAGATTAAGGACTGCCAAACTCTAGGCCACAGGCCAAAGTCAGCCACCTGTTTTTCTAAATAACATTCTCTTGGAACAGAGTCATGCTTATTCATATATGTATTGTCCATGCCTTTTTTCATACTACAATGGGAGAACTGAGTAGTTTCAACAGACAATATGCAGGCCCTAAAATATTTACTAAAATATTTACTATCAGGTTATCAGGTCCTTTACAGATAAAATTTGCCAACGCTTGCTCTAGATGTGGGCCTGAGTTCCAACTTACTTATTTACCTATCCTAAGCTTCACTTTTATCTTATTAATCTTTATGCCAATCTTTACAAACTAAAACCCATTCTTCTTAAGAAAGATAAAGCAAAATAGGAGTTGAGGCCAGTGACAGATGGCATCATATTATCTCTTGCCATTCCTCTGGATCAGATACCCAGCCTCTTACTCTGATTAATCTCCTTGCTTCTCATCTCATCACGCATCACATCTTCTCCGATCCATCTTCAAGGCTGAACCCAGAAAGACAGTCTTCTTAATAGGCAAATCCAATTTAACTACCTTAAACTCTTCAAGGGTTTCTCCTATTATGTTCAAGATAAAAATCTAAACTCCTTATTATGATATAAAATGCCCTAGCCCTTGCCTGTCCTTGCCTGTCAGACATACTTGTCTCCCTCTATGCCCCTTAGCCATGTACACTCAATGCTTAGCCATGTTAAACTCCTGTCAGCTGCTATATTCTCTCAGCTTCCTTCTGCATTTTGCATGCCTTTATTCTCCACAAATACATCCTCCTTCTTCTTTACCCCTCTTAAAGTCTTGAGTCAATTATTTTCTCCTTTGGAACTTTTCCGTTTTTCAGGTAGACTTGGGATTGCTTTGCTCTTTGATATCATTTTGCCCTGGGTGTGTGTTGACACAAACATATATCTCTATTGATCCATCTAGCAATCTTATCTCTCTGGATTGTCATTTTGCATTGTAATCTGGCTGCATGGTTGCCTCTGCAGACGATTGCAAGTAACTTTAGGGCGTGAACTGTGATTTTGATCTTTTCATCTCTAGTGTCTTATATATATCCTAGTACAGAAACTCCTGAGTTCAAGATACCCAATAGTCTCAGGGATTTTTTCACAGTGCCTCTAGGCCAAAAGAAATATGTGACAACTCTGTTTACTAAGTAGTTTGGTCGAAACAATTTAATAAGTATTCATGGTCTAGCAATTTAGTAGCAATTAAAAAATAGTACATGTAAATAGAAAGAAAAAATATTTTATATCATTTTTAAATAACCACAACTACTTATCAATGGAATGTGTAGAACCAGGAGGACGTTATACAATTTCTCAAACAGAGAATCACATTGGACACTGCCATCCTCATTTCCTGTACGATACTGATTTTGGCAAGGTATTTATTTTTATTACAACTACTGAAAATTCAGCTTTTCAAAGATAGGATGTGATTGAAAGAAATATAGTGTGAGCTCATGTTGAAATGGTAAACTGTTGGAGCTACTAATTTGCTCACAGTCTCACAGATGTGAAATCTCACTGTGTTTCCCTTGGAAGTTAAAAATATTCACTTCCTATAAGTTCACTGCAGCATCCTCTGCATGCAGTTTAGGAACCACTGCCCCAGTGCACAGAAGTTCATTAAATATTTGTGTAATCCACCACAGTGAGAATGTTTATATGGTAATTTACATAAAAATTCAATTAAGATATTGTTTCTGAAAGAGAAAAAACAGTTACTGGCATCAGCAAACTTTTTCAGCCAGATAATATATATTTTGGGCTTGTAGGCCATATAGTATCCATAGCAACTACTTGACTCTGCCATTGCAGCATCAAAGCAAACATAGATAATACATAAATGAATGGGCATCGCTGTGTTCCAATACAACTTTATTTACAAAAACAGGTAGCCAGCTCATAGGCTGTTTGCTGACATTTGTTATCAAAAGTCCTTAAAAAAGGTACAGCTTCCACACTAAAGTTACTAAAAAGTTATAAACAAAAGACGAGACTAAATACCCTAAGTCCATATAGATATGAATGAATGAATAAATTTAAATTTTTATGAGGAATGGGATTACACAGGGAAAAAGAGAATCTTCACAAAGAAAAGCTTGACAGAAATCATCCTAAAGTAAGCATCCTCAATAAAGAGATAAATATGAAGAACATGTTGTAAGACATGCTGGTCTAAGATGCAATGAGAAAAATACAAAATCAGTACTATGATATTAATGCCAAAAACCTATAAGTAAAAATTAATCACGAGGAAACATCAAAAAATCTGAACTGAGGGTCATTCTACAAAAAAACTGACCTGTAATCTTCATAAATATCAGTCATGAAAATCAAAGAAATACTGAGAAATACTTGCAGAAAAATGATGACTTTAGAGATATGACAACAAAATTCATCTATAATGCAATGTATAATTTTAAACTGCATCTTTTTGCTATACGAACAATATTGATATAACTGGTAAAAGTTCAGTGTGGTGTGAGAATTAGATGCTAGTAATCTGTAGGTGCCAGGCAAGAAAGAAGAATGGTTTCAGCCTTTAAAGACTATATATTGTTTGGGTAGACAAGACTGACAAATAAATTCACTATGAGGAACATACCATATAATTATGTACTAATTTATACAAATGAGTTAGCTCTAAATCTTATCCCACTCATCTCAACCTCATTAGAAAGAGCAATTTAAGAAGTAGCAAAGGTGCTTAACTAAGAAAGACATGGAGATAAGGGTAAAGAGTCACCACAAACCTATGTCCTGAATGGTATTGCCTAGGTTTTCTTCTAGGGTTTTTATGGTTTTAGGTCTAACATGTAAGTCTTTAATCCATCTTGAATTAATTTTTGTATAAGGTGTAAGGAAGGGATCCAGTTTCAGCTTTCTACATATGGCTAGCCAGTTTTCCCAGCACCATTTATTAAATAGGGAATCCTTTCCCCATTGCTTGTTTTTGTCAGGTTTGTCAAAGATCAGATAGTTGTAGATACGTGGCATTATTTCTGAGGGCTCTGTTCTGGTCCATTGATCTATGTCTCTGTTGTGGTATCAGTACCATGCTGTTTTGGCTACTGTAGCCTTGTAGTATAGTTTGAAGTCAGGTAGCGTGATACCTCCAGCTTTGTTCTTTTTGGCTTAGGATTGACTTGGCGATGCGAGCTCTTTTTTGGTTCCATATGAACTTTAAAGTAGTTTTTTCCAATTCTGTGAGGAAAGTCATTGGTAGCTTGATGGGGATGGCATTGAATCTATAAATTACCTTGGGCAGTATGGCCATTTTCACGATATTGATTCTTCCAACCCATGAGCATGGACTGTTCTTCCATTTGTATCCTCTTTTATTTCATTGAGCAGTGGTTTGTAGTTCTCCTTGAAGAGGTCCTTCAGGTCCCTTGTAAGTTGGATTCCTAGGTATTTTATTCTCTTTGAAGCAACTGTGAATAGGAGTTCACTCATGATTTGGCTCTGTTTGTCTGTTATTGGTGTACAAGAATGCTTGTGATTTTTGTACATTGATTTTGTATCTTGAGACTTTGCTGAAGTTGATAATCAGCTTAAGGAGATTTTGGGCTGAGACAATGGGGTTTTCTAGATATACAATCATGTCATTTGCAAATATGGACAGTTTGACTTCCTCTTTTCCTAATTGAATACCCTTTATTTCCTTCTCCTGCCTGATTGCTCTGGCCAGAACCTCCAACACTATGTTGAATAGGAGCGGTGAGAGAGGGCATCCCTGTCTTGTGCCAGTTTTCAAAGGGAATGCTTCCAGTTTTTGCCCATTCAGTATGATACTGGCTGTGGGTTTGTCATAGGTAGCTCTTATTATTTTGAGATAAGTCCCATCAATACCTAATTTATTGAGAGTTTTTAGCATGAAGGGTTGTTGAATTTTGTCAAAGGCCTTTTCTGCATCTATTGAGATAATCATGTGGTTTTTGTCTTTGGTTCTGTTTATATGCTGGATTACATTTATTGATTTGCGTATGTTGAACCAGCCTTGCATCCCAGGGATGAAGCCCACTTGATCATGGTGGATAAGCTTTTTGATGTGCTGCTGGATTCGGTTTGCCAGTATTTTATTGAGGATTTTTGCATCAATGTTCATCAAGGATATTGGTCTGAAATTCTCTTTTTTGGTTGTGTCTCTGCCAGGCTTTGGTATCAGGATGATGCTGGCCTCATAAAATGTGTTAGGGAGGATTCTCTCTTTTTCTATTGATTGGAATAGTTTCAGAAGGAATGGTACCAGTTCCTCCTTGTACCTCTGGTAGAATTCAGCTGTGAATCCATCAGGTCCTGGGCTCTTTTTGGTTGGTAAGCTATTGATTATTGCCACAATTTCAGAGCCTGTTACTGGTCTATTCAGAGATTCAACTTCTTCCTGGTTTAGTCTTGGGAGGGTGTATTTGTCGAGGAATTTATCCATTTCTTCTAGATTTTCTAGTTTATTTGCATAGAGGTGTTTGTAGTATTCTCTGATGGTAGATTGTATTTCTGTGGGATCGATCAGTGGTGATATCCCCTTTATCATTTTAACATCAAAAGCAATGGCAACAAAAGCCAAAATTGACAAATGGGATCTAATTAAACTAAAGAGCTTCTGTACAGCAAAAGAAACTATCATCAGAGTGAACAGGCAACCTACAGAATGGGAGAAAATTTTTGCAACCTACTCATCTGACAAAGGGCTAATATCCAGAATCTACAATGAACTCAAACAAATTTACAAGAAAAAACAACCCCATCAAAAAGTGGGTGAAGGACATGAACAGACACTTCTCAAAAGAAGACATTTATGCAGCCAAAAAACACATGCAAAAATGCTCATCATCACTGGCCATCAGAGAAATGCAAATCAAAACCACAATGAGATACCATCTCACACCAGTTAAAATGGCGATCATTAAAAAGTCAGGAAACAACAGGTGCTGGAGAGGATGTGGAGAAATAGGAACACTTTTACACTGTTGGTGGGACTGTAAACTAGTTCAACCATTGTGGAAGTCAGTGTGGCGATTCCTTAGGGATCTAGAACTAGAAATACCATTTGACCCAGCCATCCCATTACTGGGTATATACCCAAAGGACTATAAATCATGCTGCTATAAAGACACATGCACACGTATGTTTATCGCGGCACTATTCACAATAGCAAAGACTTGGAACCAACCCAAATGTACAACAACGATAGACTGGATTAAGAAAATGTGGCACATATACACCACGGAATACTATGCAGCCATAAAAAATGATGAGTTCATGTCCTTTGTAGGGACATGGATGAAGCTGGAGACCATCATTCTCAGTAAACTATCGCAAGGACAAAAAAACAAACACCGCATGTTCTCACTCATAGGTGGGAACTGAACAATGAGAACACATGGACACAGGAAGGGGAACATCACACTCCGGGGATTGTTGTGGGGTGGGGGGAGGGGGGAGGGACAGCATTAGGAGATATACGTAATGCTAAATGATGAGTTAATGGGTGCAGCACACCAACATGGCACATGGATACATATGTAACAAACCTGCACATTGTGCACATGTACCCTAAAACTTAAAGTATAATAATAATAATAATAAAAATTATCATCTTTAGCAATGTTATATAACAAGTTTGCTTTGCTAATGAGAATATGAATTTTAAGTCCATGAGGACTTGAAACTTTTACTTTACTGTTAATTAATTGGAGAGTATTCAATATTTGGAATATTTAGTTCTTTGTGTAATTATTTACTTCTTTCCTCTAATTGCCTGTCTTTTAAGGCACTTAACTTATGATTAATAACTTTATCAGGAAGTTTGCAGGAAAAAAACCGAAGCTGCAAATCAAATTATTAAATATGTTTATATAATCTTTAAAAAAAAAAAAGAGTCACCACAAAAATATGAAACAGTGTTGACACTATAGAGCTGAATTAACTAAGAAGACAAAGAACGATAGCTCCACCATGGAATAGAGAGAGAGGCAGAACCCTAGAAGACCTCTGGTATCCATCAATTCATCCACAGTTTTAGCTATTAGCTAGCCACCTTAGAGGTCCACAGTATTGCTGAGGCATAAATGTAAACTGCACACATTGTGATGCTAAAATACAAAGAAATAGGTCAGTTGGCAACTGCGTAAACCTAGGTGATCATCAGAATTCACATGAAAATCAGCAGTCCAGAAGAGAGAAAATAGGTAGAGGCTTAGGATATTTTTCTAGGTCAGAGACTATCAAACTGAGATTATTAAAGTGTGTTTTCTCATAACAAATAAATCTGGTCAAAGAAACAAAGTTAAACAAGTTTATTTAATTACAGAACTTCTTGGATCCTATAATATGCTAATACACATTGTACACCTAAAAAGAGGGAGATATTATGCACAGCATTTCACTTAGATCAGAAACCATATTAAAACATCTAAGTGTAGAAAATATCTTAACATGGAGATACAATGAATAAAAAGAGGTAGCTACTTTGGGAGATACAACATCCATCAACAATAACAACTACATACAAATGCCTCCTAGGAGCCTCGCAGTCTAAGTGTAGTACCTTATTTTCTAAGGTGTAGTACTTTATTTTATCTTCGCAACAACCCTATGACATAATTCTGATCCCCATTTTACTTTGAGGGAAATGAGGTATACAAAGGTTAAATACATTGCCAAAGGCCTATGGCTAGAAAGCAATCAAGCCAGAATTCAGACGCAGGCAATCTGGCTCCAGTGCCCATGCTCTTAACCACTATGCTACGTAACTTAAAGAAATTCTCACTCATTCATTTCAAAATAAATTATTAGTTGGATATTAAGCAAGAATGAAAAATAAACATGATGATTAATTTAAACAGAAGGCTAGGAATTTTTAAAGTCTTGCTCAATTAAACTTGGGATGAGGTCAGGCAGTAAAAACTACATAATTGCAATTATGAAGTATACAAGCATGATAACCCATAGTTCATTAAAATTAAGAAGCATTTCAAGCAAAGAATATGCATCCCAATTTCCTAATCCACACTAAGGACAACAACATGGTGAACACTTTAGAAGGATTCTCACCGTGATTCTCTTCATATCTAGCTGGCGCAGCTGCATCATATTCTGAAGGACAGTGTGTTTGTACCATGACTCTTGAGCTATGGGATTGCCATCAAAGGTGATGTCCGAGAGGGAAGAAGAGTCAGCAAGGCAGGAAACACTGTCAAAACTGCAGGAGAGACAGAAACCACTGGATTATTCTGAGGCCTTAAGATAATACTTTCATTTTTAATAGACTTTATTTTTAGCACAGTTTTAGATTTACAGAAAAATTGAGAAGATAGTACAGAGAGTTCCCATATACCCCACACCCAGTTTCCCCTATTGTTAACATCTTGTGTTAGTATAGTACATTTGTTACAATTAATTAACCAATGTAAACATATTCTTAGTAGCTAAAGCCTGTATTTTATCCAGGTTTTACATATTACATTTAGTCATATCTCCTGAGGCTCCTCTTGGCTGTGACAATTTCTCAGACTTGGCTTGTTTTTGATGTCTTGACAGTTTCGAGGAAAAACTCATCAGTTATTTTGTAGGATGACCCCCTATTAGGATTTGTCTGATATTTTTCTCATGATTAGATGGGGGTTAAGATACCTACATTTTTTTTTTTTTTTTTTTTTTTTTAGACCAGGTCTCACTGTGTCATCCAGGCTGGGTTTCAGTGGTACAATCATAGCTCATCCTAACCTCAAACTCTTGGGCTCCAGCAATCCTCCCACCTGAGCAACCCAAGTAGTTGGAACTACACGTATGTACCATCATGCCTGGCTAATGTTTTACTTTTTATTTTGTCTAGAAAATAAAAAAGGTCTCACTATGTTGCCCAAGCTGGTCTCGAACTCCTGTTTAAGCGATCCTCCCACCTTGGCCCCCCAAAGTGCTGGAATTAACAGGCATGACCACTATGCCCAGCTGGTATATATTATTAATATGACTTATTACTGTCGATGTTGACCCTGATCAACATGTTCAAGGCTGAGGCTGAGGTTATGTTCTTCAGGTTTCTCCAGTGTAAAGTTACCATTGCATCCTCTCCTTTTCATACTCAACTATTTGTAAGGAAGTCACCATGTGCAGCCCACACTTAGGGAGTGGGAAGTTAAGCTCCTCCTCCTTGAGGACCCTGAGTCTGAACTCATGGATATTTATTCTATGCTTTGGGTTATTATCCAATACAATTTTACTATTTTGTTGTTCTAGCTTTGGCCATTGGAAGCTCTTTCAATTGGCTTCTATGCCCCTTTGGTTCCCATCGATGTGGATTTTTTTTTTTTTTCTGAGCACTTTCTTACTTTCTGGCACTACAAGATTTTCTATACTCATGTATTTTCTAGACTAATTCCTGTCCTGGTCCTAGAATCAGCCATTTCTGAGGAGCCATAGTTCCTTTTATTGGAGACTAGTATTAGAAACAAAGATCTGGGGGCTAAGTGTACTTTTTTCTACTGTGGGTCATTTTCTTTAGTCCCTCTCAGCTGACACAGCAAGAAAATATATGTGTGTACAGAAACCTGTGTATATGCATATATCTATAAATATTTCTTTAAGTAACCATCTGTCCATCTGTGCCATCTGTGCCTATATTAAGCTAAAGATGAGTTTATACTGATGTCTCCAACTCTAATCCATCACCAAATGAATCATTCTAGCCTCCTTCCCTTGCTTATCTGAACATTTCTACTTCAACAAGAAGTTTGGCTTCAAACCATCAACTCTCCATTTACTTAATTATTCAATTCCAATATGTATGTATAGAGGTATCAGAATGTTTAATGTGTACCCCCAATGAGAAACAACTTTATCAACTAAAGTTCAATGATTAGGTGTAATTGCTTTTGCATTTAGTCTTACAGGCTCATTTCCAAAGTTTCTTAGATCAGTGCCTTTTCCCCCACCCCTTTAGGGAGGTTGTTTCATACATTTTTAATACAGTTAGATTCTCTTGTCAGTCTGCATTCCTTTCTGAGATCCTCTAAACTCATAAGTGATTTTTTAAAATTTGCATATACTAAGGCTTACTTTTTACCTATGTAAATTTCTACAGGCTTTGACAAATGCACAATGTCATGTATCCACCATTAAAGTATCTTAGAAAACTGTTTCATGACACTAGAAAAATCCGCTGTACTTTAGCCATTTGATCTTCTCTCCTCCTCCCAAATCACTGGCAACCACTGATCTTTCTACTGTCACTAAGTTCTGCCATTTCTAGAATGTCATATAATTGGAATCATGTAATATGTAGCCTTTTCAGATTGACTTCTTTCACTTAGCAATATGCATTTGTTTCATCCATGTCTTTCTGTGGCTTCATAGCTCATTTCTTTTTATCACTGAGCAATATTCCACTGTATGGATATACCATAGTTTCTTTATCCATTCACCTACTGAGGACATTGTGGCTGCTTCCAGTTTTTGTTGATTATGAATAAAGCTGCTGTAAATATTCACCTGCAACTTTTTGTGTGGGCATAAGTTTTCAACTCAAATGGATAAATACCTAAGAGTATAACTGCTGGATATTACAATAAGACTACATTTATTTTAGCTTTGTAAGAAACTGCCAAACTATCTTCCAAAGTGGCTGTATCATCTTGCAATCTGAACAGCTCACCATCCTCACCAGCATTTGGTATCTGTGTTCTGGGATGTCAGCCACTCCAAGAGGTACGTAGTGGTATCTCATTGTTTTAATATGCTATTCCCTAATGACAAAAGATGCTGAGCATCTTTTCATATGCATACTTGCCATCCATGTATCTTCTTTGTGTTTTCAGCTCTTTTGCCCATTTTAAATTGGATTCTTTCTTCTCTTACTGTGGAATTTTAAGATTTTTTTAAATTTGGATACAAGTCTTTTATTAGATAGATGTTTTGCAAATATTTATCCCAGTCTGTGGCTTGTCTTTTCATTCTTTTAACAGTGTCTTTCACAGAACAGATGTTTCTAATTTTAATGATGCCCAACTTAACAATTTTCTCTTTCATAGATCCTACTTTTGGTCTTGTATGTAAAAACTAATTGCCAAATAGAAGGTTGTCTGGATTTTCTCCTAAGTTTTCTTTAGAAGTTTAATAGTTTTGTGTTTTACATTTAAGTCTGTGATCCATTTTGAGTTAATTTAGTGAACGGTGTAAGGTCTATGTCTATATTCCTTTTTTTTCATATGGACATCCAATTGTTCCAGTACCATTTGTTGAAAAAACTATCCTTTCTCTATTGAATTGCTTTTGCTCCTTTAGCAAAGATCACCTGACTATATTTGTATGGGTCTATTTCTGGGCCTTTTATTTGGTTCCATTGATACATGTGTCTACTCTTTCACCAATACCACACTGTCATGATTACTGTAGTTTTATAAGGGAACTTTATTATATAGCTTTGAAATGATTTAAACACTTAGTTTATTTACTACATGAATGATACATGTTTTGCTCTGGTAAGAACATGAAGTTTAATTCCTCTCCCTGCAAGAACGTTATATCACTCCTCATCAGACCACATACATGAGTTATTGGGCTCAACTACTAGACTTTAAAAACACATATAAACCCAAGATTTTGACAGATTGATAACTCAGGCTTTGTCAGGGCTACTCTATGTCAGACATTTCTCCAAAGACCAAAATATCAGACTAGCAGAGTTGCTCTCTGTCAGCCTTTGAACTATCCTCCAAAACCCAGTAACACTGGCACTGCTTACTAGTGTTGAGGGACCTTGCACATTGTTATGGATGTACACTGTGGTGATCAAACCATCCCTCCTGAAACCACTTATAGAAAAGCACTCTCCAAACTTTGATTAGACTTTACATCCACAGAGGCAAGCTTCCATCCTAATTTAGCAACTAGACTTTAAAAACTGGACTCTAAACTAAATTGGAACTCATCCAATATGTAGATAATGTCCTTTATCTATTGAGTATATTCCCTGTGATGTTTATTCCTGTTATTCTTCCATTCTTTGAGCATTAGAAATAAAAATGATAAGCTCTTTGTATGGCAATAAATTGTGTGATTTGTGAAAACATACTTTGATCATCTGTTTATTTTAACCATACAAAACGGTCTTGCAAAAGGTTAGTGTGAATCCTCCAACTTTATTTTTCCATATTGTGTCACTATTCCAGGTCTGGCCTTTTCATATAAACTTTAGAATTCAATTGTTGATATCTATAAATAACCTATGGGATTTTGATTTGGATTTTCTTTCTTTCTGGCCTTTTCATATAAACTTTAGAATCCAATTGTTGATATCTATAAATAATCTATGGGATTTTGATTGGAATTTCCCTTCCTTCCTTCCTCCCTTCCTTCCTTCCTTCCTTCATTTCCTCCCTCCCTCCTTCCTTCCTTCCTTTCTTTCATGGAGTTTCACTCTAGTTGCCCAGACTGGAGCGCAATGGCACAATCTCAGCTCACTGCAACCTCCGCCTCCGGGTTCAAGCAATTTTCCTGCCTCGGCCTCCTGAGTAGCTGGGATTATAGGCGTGCACCACCACGCCCGGCTAATTTTTTGTATTTTTAGTAGAGACAGGGTTTCACCATGGCCAGGCTGGTCTTGAACTCCTGACCTCATGTGATCCGCCCACCTCGGCCTCCCAGAGTGCTGGGATTACAGGCATGAGCCACCACGCCTGGCCGGGATTTTCATTTTTTAAAGACATAATCACTTTTCTAAATAATACCACAGGACACCTTGGTAAAACTCATTTATATTAGAGTCATTCTCATTCAGTACACAAATACTTTACAAATACTTTATTTATTCAGGCACTAAATTACCAGTACTTTATAGTACTATAAATACTTTATTTATTCAGGCACTAAATTAAAAATCTCTTCTCACTGTGTCAAGAAAAGCTAGATGATATAGAATATTCATGGTATAGAAAATAATGTAGGTACTAACAAGGTTGAGGCAAGTTCTACAGCAAGAATAAAGTTCACTGCTTTTATTGTCATATTTAAATATTTCTTCTATGTTTTCCTCACACTCAAGGTAAAAAGATACCCTGTTATTAATTATTTTACCTCAGAGCTTGCCTTTACCAATCTAAAAGGTAAACCTCACAATTTATATGCAACTCATAGTGTTCGAGACATGTTTAGATAAATATTGGAAGGCATTTTTTAACAAACTAGTATATGAAGGTGAAGATGTGAGTTTATAAATTTAAACTTAATCATCACTTAAAGTATAAACGAGCTTGAACAAACATAATTTTTCCCACCTAGCATTGCCAAAATTCATTTTCTTCATCAATATAAAAATCTCAGAACAGTTTCTGGTATTTGTGATGGCTTTTTCTCTCCTTCCCCCATAGTTGTGTACATAAAGCTTGAATCAAATAAAAATGCCTCTGAAGGCAATGTTTTATTTCTTCCATTTTGTTAAAGTGAACTAACTCATCACCTTTCCTCCACAAATCTGCTTTTCTATGTGTATTTTCTATTTGATAAATGATGCCGCCATCAAAACAATAATTGAGAATGGGAACTGTAAAGAGTCATGAAGGGATTTTAAGCAAGGCAGGTAATATGATCAGAATAGTATTTTAGAAAAATCACAAATTAATAACATCATGAAGGGTATACGAAAAAGAAAAGAGATAAGAATCAAAAGCTAGATATAAAGTAGACTGCGGTAATAGAGGTGAAAAACAAGGCTTAACATGTCAAAAACCAAGGTAGTAGTCAGGAGAGTAAAGAGGGGAGAGGTTCTATGGAAGTTTAGAGTGTAGCATGGACAGAAATTAGTAATCATTTAGATGTGATAAAGAAAGGAATCCAGAATAACTCCAAGTTTCTCTCTCAGGTGAACAACTAGAGTTATGGGTACAAGAGTACATACTCTGTCAAAATTCATTGAACTCTACACTTAAAATGTGTGCATTTTATTATATGTAAATTATATCTTTAAAAATTAATTTACAGAGAAATTTTAAATTATAAAAAATATATATTTGACAGATTATCTTTTCATCTATCAAGTCTCCTTTTCCTGGAACACTGTTATGTTGGTGGCCAATAGCTATTAAGATACATTTCAAAAGGGTTTTCACTAAGTTTTCCTCCAACTACCATAGGATGGGCTCACTAATTTCAACCTTAAGGTGTTAACTAATGTGAAGAGCAGAGGTAACAGAGCCAGTAGATGTTGAAGAGCATTTTTTTTCCAATACTCAATCTAGCTCAATAGAATTAAACTGTAAGTTTCTTGAAGACTGGAAAGATACTGTGACCACTGCCCCAACACCTAACTTAAGACCTATCTTTAGTAAGTGTGCAATAAAGTTTTGGTGAATGAATGAAAAAAATGTGATGAACTGAAATAATTCCAAAGGGCTTATCCTTAAAGTGAATGAGTGAATTTTCTTACACTTTTCTTGGAATTATTATTTAAAGGATAACATGATATTTAAGTATCGCTATGACCCAATATATATTACTAATTAGGCAGATGAACTTAAAAGTGAAAATAATATGTACAAAAGCATAGACAAGCTGGAAAACTTAATTTTATTACAGATAGATTCTAATTTTATTGCTACTTACTATTTATTTACAAGCTAGATTGTAGAGTCTATCATTTGTTTCTCATTGCTAAGTATAATTTTAAACTAAAATGATTGTAACTGTTCTCAGCTGTCTCTCAAGTATTCCTTTGGGGAACTAAATTGATCTAATAATTGCCAATGGAATTGGTCTAAGAATGGGTGGTGTCACACACAAACAGTATCTTCATTTAATTAAATACAAAGCACTTTTTTATGTATAGAAGAAAACAGTATGCCCAGTATACATTATAAAGAACTTCAGAGATCTAAAAGACCTGTAGAGGCTCACATGGTCTATGTCTGTAATTCAAGCACAACAAAAAAGTGGCATCAGGAATGGGAACATCACTGCAATCCTCAGCAAGTACTATCTGGGCAACTGCTCCCACGTCAGCTACTACTGTTGACACTCAGACTGAAGTCTTTATGCTTTGAATGGTTTTATTAAAGTAAAAATAAATCTGTATTTGATCCAGAAGATTCCTCACAAAATTTCATTTCCATCTGCCAGGCATTTGACCAATAAACATGCCAGACATTCCTAGAAGCTCACTGACAAAGACCATATGATTTTAAAGACATTCTCTAACCAAATAAAACAATACTCTTAAGTACAAATACAGGCTAATGATGGGTTATGTTTTACCTAACCAAAGAAAATCAAAAGCAGACTGTTTAAAAAAAAAAAAAACCTGGAAATAAAACAGTAAGTATAGTGAAATACTGGCTTTTAAAAACAGTCTCTCTCTCTCTCTCGCCACCCCACTTTTTTTTTTTTTTTTTTGTGGGGGGAGAGGGTTTAAGAACACTCAATTGCTCTCATCTCTTTAGAGTACCAAGAATGAAAAAGCTTTGGTCCAAAGGCTGACATTTAACTTATAATTGACTTTAATCTTTTTCCAGATTATTCATACATTTGTTCTTCCCCTAGTAGTCGCCCCACATTGCCCACATCTGCTTCCTATCTGCTAAAGAACCTACAGAGAAACAGTCTGTCCCAACTGACCAAAATTCATATCCCAAAAGGAAAAGAAAATATTTTAGTCCATTTTATGCTTACTTAATAAAATACAGAGAAAGAAATAAAATTCCCATATATGCATGTATCACACAGCATAAATATTTAACTAACAATTCCTAAATATCAGTCAAATTTCTCCAATTAGAAATTTTCCTCCCCTAAGTAAGCTAAGTACTTTAGAAAAAGGGATTTTACTCTTTTATACCAGCAAGGTACCATGATCTCTGAAATAATCTTAATGAAAAGCCACTTACTTTATATTGATCAGTGAGAATTTTTCTGAATAGTTACTATTTGCCTAGAGGGCTGAAGTGAAATGGAACAATAGAATAAATCATCAAGTGTGCTCACAAGGACTGAAATATACACAACTGACAAACATAAAAAATAACAGTAAAAAGTATGGTCCAGTTGGCCCTCCATATCCATGTGTTCTACCATCTATGAATACAATCAACCTCAGATTTTAAAAAAAGAAAATTCCAGGCCTCCTGCCTGCGGCATTTCCAGCCAGAGCAACCCACCCACCCATGGTTTCCCCCTGCAGAAGCGAACCTACCCACAGCACCCCCAGCTGGAGTGCCTCCCGGCCACAACGCCTCCACCACTTCTGCTGGAGCACAACTCCCAAGCCCACGGTGCCCCCTACCAGAGCACCTCCCACCCTCAGTGCCCCTGCCGGAGTGCCTTTCGCCCACAGCACCACCCACTGAAGCACATCCTACCCACAGTGCCCCTGCTGGAGCACCTATACCCATGCCCCATTTGCTGTTCCCTATGGAGTGCTGTTGTCAATGGTCTGGGAGCACCTCAGCCTCTCTATCCCAGCCAAAGCTCAACCATGAGAGACCAGAGGACAAAGCTGCTGACCCAGTCCCAGTCCCACAGGGTTAGAGCATGCATCCCAGCAGTATGGAGCTGAGTCTTGCCCCCTAAAAGCATCCAGAAATGAAGTGATTCAACTATACCCAACTTACACCACAGTCAAAAAACCCTAAGGGCAATAAAGATCATAAAAACAAAAAGCCTCACCCAAAGGACAACAACTTCAAATAATAAAGAATCATCAGCTGTCACAGAAGAAAGATCCAGCACAAGAACTCTGGCAGCTCTAAAAGCCAGCATGTCTTCTTACCTCCAGATGATCACACTAGCTCCCCAGTAGTGGATCCTAACCAGAACAAAATGGCTGAAATGCCAGGCAGAGAATTCAGAATCTGGATGATAAGGAAGCACACTGAGATACAAGAAAAGGTTGACACCCAACCCAGGAAAAACAGTAAAACAACCCAATAGTTGAAAGATGACATCACCATTTAAAAAAAGACCAAACTGAACTTCTGGAAATGAAAAATTCCAGGAATTTCAAAATACAACTGGATGCATTAAAAGCAGAATAGACCAAGTTGAGAAAAGAATCTTGCAGCTTGGCCAGGCATGGTGGCTCACACCTGTAATCCCAGCACTTTGGGATGCCAAGGCAGGTGGATCATCTGAGGTCAGGAGTTTGAGACCAGCCTGTCCAACATGGCAAAACCCCGTTTCTATTAAAAATACAAAAATTAGCTGGGCATGGTGGCATACACTTGCAGAGTCAAGTACTCGGGAGACTGAGGCTGGAGAATCGCTTGAACCCAGGAGGGGGAGGTTGCAGTGAGCCAAGATCATGCCACTGCACTACAGTCTGGGTGACACAGCAAGACTCTGTCTCAAAAAATAAATAAATAAATAAATAAAAATGAAAAATAAAAACCTCACAGCTTGAAGGCCACTCCTTTGAAGCAACACAGGCAGACAAAAATAAAGAAAAAATAACTTAAAAAAATAACAAAATCGTTGAGAAATAGGGGATTACATAGAGACCAAACCTGTAACTCATTTGCATTCCAGAAAGAGGAGAAACAACAAGCAACTTGGAAAACGTATTTGAGGATATAGTCCATGAAAATTTTCCCAATCTTGCTTGAGAGGGTGACATACAAATTCAAGAAATTCAGAGAACACCTGTGAGATACTATGCAAGATGATCATCCCCAAAACACAGTCATCAGATTCTACAAGGTCAACTCAAAAGAAAAAATCTTAAATGCAGCTAGAAAAAAACTTAACAAAGGGAACCCCATCAGGTTAACAATGGACCTTTTAGTAGAAACCTTATAAGCCAGAAGAGATTTGGGGTCTGTTTTCAATATCCTTGAAGAAAAGAAATTCCAACCAAGAATCCCATATCATTCCAAACTAAACCTCATAAGCAAAGGAGAAATGAAATCCTTTTCAGACAAGCAAAAGCTAAGGGTATTCATTACCCCTAGACCTGCCTTGTAAGAGCTTCTAAAGGAAGTGCTAAACATGGAAATTAATGAATGATACCTGCCACCATAAAGACATACTTAAGCACATACTTCACTGATATTATAAAGCAGCTATATGATCAAGTCTATATAATAGCCAGCTAATAGCATGATGACAGGATCAAATCCTCACAGTCCAATACTGACCCTGAAAGTAAACGGGCTAAATGCCCCCACTTAAAAGGGACAGAGTGCCCAGTTAGATAAAGAAGCACAAACCAACTGACTACGGTCTTCAAGAGACACATCTCACAAGTAACAACATATATAGGCTCAAAGTAAAGAAAGGGAGAAAGATCTATCAGGCTAATAGGAAACAAAAAACAGGGGTAGCTATTCATACATCAGATAAAACAGGCTTTAAACCAACAATGATCAAAAAGGACAAAGAAAGGGCATTACATAATGATAAAGGGCTCAATCCAACAAGAACACTTAATTATTTTAAATATATACACACCCAACCCAACAGTGGAGCACCCAGATTAAAAAAAAAAGTTCTTAGCGATCTGTGAAGAGATTCAGACAACCAAACAATAATACTCAGGACTTCAACCCCCACTAATAGCAGATCATCAAGGCAGTAAACCAGCAAAGATATTCCGGACTTAAACTTGACACTTGACTAATTGGACCTAATAGACATCTATAGAACACTCCAACCATCAACAAGAAAATATACATTCTTCTCATCTGCACATGGCACATACTCTGAGACTGACTACATGCTCAGTCATAAGGCAAGTCTCAGCAAATTCAAAAATCAAAATCAAATCAACCACACACTTGGACAACAGCACAATAAAAATAGCAATCAATATTGAACAGTCCAATAATGAGTTCAGAAATTAAGTCAATAATAAAAAGTCTACCAATCAAAAAAGCCCTAGACCAGATGGATTCACAGTTGAATTCTACCAGATATACAAAGAAGAGCTAGTGCCAATCCTACTAAATTTATTTCAAAAAATTGAGAAGGAGGGACTATGCCCTAATTCAGACTACAAAGCCAGCATCATTCTGATATCAAAGCCCAGCAGAGACACAGAAAAAAAAAAAGCTTCATGCCAACATCCCTGATGAATACAGATGCAAAAATCCTCAACAAAATACACGCAAATCCAGAAGCACATCAAAAAGCTAATTCACCATGATCAAGTAGACTTTATTCCTGGGATGCAAAGTTGGTTTAACATACACAAATCAATAAGTGTGATTCACCACATAAACTGAATTAATAACAAAAACCATATGACCATCTCAATAGACACAGAAAACCCCTTCAAAAAAATTCAACATCCCTCCATGTTAAAAACCATCAACAAATTAGGCATCAAAGGAAAATACTTCAAAATAATAAGACCCATATAACATAAACCTATAGCCAATGTCATCTTACTGAATGGGCAAAAGCTGGAAGCATTCCCCTTGAGAACTGGAAAAAGACAAGGATGCCCATTTTCACTGCTCCTATTCAACATAGTACTAGAAGTCCTAACCAGAGCTATCAGGCAAGAAAAAGAAATAAAAGGCATCTAAATTAGGGAGACAGAAAGCTAAACCGTTTATCTGCATGGACGATATAATTCTATACCTAGGAAAACCCACAGACTCCATCACAAGGCTTCTACAACTGATAAACAACTTTAGTAAAGTTTCAGGATACAAAATCAATGTAAGAAAATCAGTAGCATTTCTATACAATAATGTCTAGGGTCAGCAAAATCAAGAACACAATCCCATTTGTAGTAGCCAGAAAAAGAATAAAATACCTAGGGATACAGCTTACTAAGGAGGGAAAAGATGTCTACAATGAGCAATACAATGCATTGCTGAAAGAAATCAGAGGCAACATAAACAAACAGAAACACATTCCATGCTCATGGATAAAAAGAATCAACATCGATAAAATGACCATACTACCCAAAGCAATTTACAGATTCAGTGCCATTCCTATCATACTACCAATGTCATTTTTCACAGAATTAGAAAAAAGCATTTTAAAAATCTATATGGAGGAACCAAAAGAGAGCTGGAATAGCCACAGCAATCCTAATAAAAAGAATGAATCCAGAGGCATAACATTACCTAACCTCAAACTATATTACAAAGCTACAGTAACTGAAACAGCATGGTACTGGTACGAAAACAGAAACATGGACCAATGGAACAGGATAGAGAACCCAGAAATAAAGCCACACACCTACAACTACTTGATCATTGACAAAGTCAACAATAACGAACAATGGGGAAAGTATTCCCTATTCAATAAATGGTGTTGAGATAACTTGCTAGCCACATGCAGAAGATTGAACCTAGACCCCTTCCTCTCACCATATACAAAAATTAACTCAACATGCATTAAAGACTTAAATCTAAGACCTAAACCAATAAATACCCTAGGAGAAAACCAAGGAAATACCATTCTGGACATTGGCCTTGGTAAAGAATTTATGACTAAGTCTTCAAAAACAATGCAACAAAACAAAAAATTGACAAGTAGGACCTAATTAAACTAAACAGCTTCTGCACAGCAAAAGAAACTACCAACAGAGTAAACAGACAACCTACAGAATGGGAGAAAATATTTGCAAACTATGTGTCTGACAAAGGTCTAATATCCAGAATTTATAAAAAACTTGAATCAGTAAGCAAAAAACAAATAACCCCATTATAAAATGGTCAAAGAACATGAACAGACATTTCTTAAAAGAAGACATACATGTGGCCAACAAATATATGAAAAAATGCTCATATCATCACTAATCATTAGATAAATGCAAATCAAAACCACAATGATATGCTGGTGAAAAGGGAGAACACTTATACATTGGAGAAAACTGAACACTTATACACTGCTGGTGGGAGTGTACGTTAGTTAATCCATTGTGGAAAGCAGTGTGGAGATTCCTCAAAGAACTTAAAGCAGAATTACCATTTGACCCAGCAATACCACTATTGGGTATATATCCAAATGAAAATAAATCATTCTACCAAAAAGACACATGTTAATCACAGCACTATTTACAACAGCAGACATGGAATCAACCAAGATGCCCATCATCGATGGACTGGATAAAGAAAATGTGGTACATATACACCATAGAATACTAAACAGCCATAAAAAAATAATGAAATGTCTTTTGCAGCAACATGGATAAGCTGGAGGCCATTATCCTAAGCAAACTAACATAAGAACAGAAAACCAAATATTGCATGTTCTCACTTATAAGTGGGAGCCAAACAGCGAATACACATGAACACAAAGAAGGGAACAAAGACACTGGGGACCACTTGATGGGGGAGGGTGGGGGGAAGGCATATCTTGGAAGTCCACCTATCTGGTACTGTGCTCAACACCTTGGTAATGGGATCATTCATATACCAAGCCTCAGCGACCCATAATTTACCCATGTAACAAACGCGCATACGTAGCCCCGAACTTAAAATTTTAAAAATAAATAAAAATAAAATATAAAATATAAAATTTCACAAAGTTCCAAAAAGTAAAACTTGAATTTACTGTGTGCCAAGTACTACATTGTATTCACACAAATGAAGTGATGTGTAGGTATTGTGATAGGTATTGTAAGTAATCTAGAGATGATTTAAAGTATACAGAAGGATGTACATAGGTTATACACAAATATTATGCCATTTTATATTGGGGAGCATTGGTGGATTTTGGTATCCATGGGAGGGGGCGAGTGGGTTCCTAGAAGGAATCCCACAAAGATATGGAGGGAAAACTATATAGTACATCATAAACCAAAAACATATAATACATCATATATAGTACATCATATAGTACTAACTATATAGTATATCATAAACCAAAAACTATATAGTACATCATAAACCAAAAACTTATTATAATTAACAAGTATTGTGTGCCATACATAACTGTACGCACTATGCTTTGATATGACTGGCAGCTCAGTAGGTTTGTTTACATCAGTATCACCAAAAACACATATGTAATGAGTTGCGGTATGATGTTATGATGGCTATGATATCACTAGACAACAGGAGCTTTTCAGCTCCTTTATAGTCTAGTTAACCACTATTGTAAATGTGGTCCATCGTTGACCAAAATGTCGTTACTCAGTTTATGACTATATAGGTATGTGTGTCGTATGTAAACTGAAAGTGTTTCGGAAAGACCAGGGCTTGGAAAACTACAGCCCACAGGCCAAATATGCTCTATCACCTGTTTTTGTATGGCCCACAAGTTAATAATGGCTTCAATGTTTTAAAATGGTTAGAAAAAATGTCAAAAGAAGAATATGTCATAAGTGAAAATGATATGAAATACAAATTTCAGGGTTCATAAATAAGTTTTATTGAAACACAGCTCTGCCCATTCATTCACATATTATTTATGGCTGCTTTTGTGTTACAAAGGGAAAGTTAAGTACCTGAAACAGAGACCAACTGGCCTGCGAAGAATCATGTACATGATACCAATTTAAGTTATCTAAATACACACATATACACATACATATACACATGCATATTTCCTAATTCTATCCACTGAGATGGCCCAGAAACAATGATAACTCAAAAAGGATAAGCACACCTTGCACTCAAATCTTAGTTTCTAAACAGCATTCTCCACTAAAAGTCATTAGAACTCCTTGGAGAAATGGCTGATTCCAGGGCTAGGACTGCAAAAGTATAAGATGAGCCTGGAACATCTTGTTGGGCCAGAAAGGAAGGAAGTACTTAAAGAATGAGGATACATCAAAAGACTACAGGAGCCTTCTTGAGAAATCAGAGAAAATATGAACATCAAAATAAATAATAATAGTAAAGGATTACATCACTCTTTTGTTCCCTACATGAAAAAAAAAAAAAAAAAAAAAAAACCTTTGCTAATGGAATCATAATTCCTGAGGGCTAAAAGTATGAACCCCTGTAATATTAATACAAGTACATTTTAACAGATATTCACAGCTTTAAAAGGTGTGACTCCAAGGGTTAATGCCTTAGTGGTAGAATGAAAAGCAGTAGGTGAAGCACACATGCTCTATCAGGAGTGCAATGAAGTAAAGTTAGACTTAGGCAGAGGTATATGTGTAGTTTCCATAACGTGTTAATATATATTTGAGAGATACGAACTCTCTGAGAGGGACAGGAGAAGGACAGGAGAACCATGCTGTGGAATAAGGAAGAACCTCTGATATCTAGGTCAGGCAGACAGATGGCAATGAGGGGTGGGGGAGATTGAAAGTAGAACACACATGAACACACACACGTGTGCACACACATACACACACACAGGAAATGGGATGAAATGACCCAAAGTAAAGGAGTTAGCTAGTTCTAACATTAATGTGAGCAAAGGCATGAAAGAGGAAATAAGTTTATTGGACATCTATTGTTATTATCTTTCTTCCCAACTTCCCTTCCCTTGGTAACAAAACACCGTTTCCCTGTAGTAAACCCATTCCACAAACTGATCCCACACCCATTGTCCTAGTGTATAAGGACCATATGTCCCAAGATTGAGCATTCAGTATGTCCTGTATGTCTCTGGCTGCAGTGATTCATTCCAGGTGGGCACCTGACCTAAATGAACACAATCAGAATCCTCTGCAGCAGTGCTTCTCAGACTGTAATGTGCATTTAAATCACCAGGAGACCTTTTTAAAATGACAGTTCTCACCCAGAAGGTCTAGGGTAGGGCTTGAGATCCTGGGCTCCCCATAAGCTTCCTGATGATGCTAATACTGCTGGTTCAAGGACACAATTTTGAACATTAAGGCTCTTCAGAACCTTCTGCCAGAGCAATCAGGGATGAAGCGCTCTTTATACTAGAACTGCTAAGTGACAGACTGTGATTCTCAAGCTGTTGGCTTTTCCAAAAGCTGCAAGGTTTTTTTTCATGTTTCTGTCACTCACGTCTTTGTATGTTCTCTGTCATTAGGTTATATACTCATGGAAAACAAAAGTCATATGCTTAACTTCTGTTACTCTCCACAATGCCTTTTTTGGTGTTTTAAACATAAAGATACATAATCAATGTTCTTCAACAACCAACTTGGAAAAAAACTTGAATTCTTTAGATGAAAGAGATGGAGAAGGTATTTTAATGAAATTGTAAAGGACAGGAAGGAGGAGGATCAGCTACTAGCTATCACTATTGAGGTAAAAATAACACATCCTCAGGATATCCCTAAGATAATCTTAGATCCTAAACCCACCCAGCTATGAAAAACTGGCATCACTCATCATCCCTGAAGTAGGTCATTTTGAAGAATAACAAGCAAATACCCATGAAATGCCAAAAAGCAAGCCCCAAAAACAAGTTCGAAGAAACTAGCAGAAAAATATTATTAATCTTATTTCACATTTACTCAGTGCTTCCCAGGATATTCCTAAACTAAAAACTATGGTCTGTAACCTGGGGGTCTATAATTGACATTGTCTATTTCTTTTTAAGCCATAAAAAGGAAGTTTTATGAGAAAAACAGGACTACAATAGACATTTCTCAAAAGAGGATTACAAATGGCCAAAATGTAGATGAAAAAAATCATCAAGGAAATTCATGAAATTAAAACCACAATGAGATATCATCTCACACCTGTTAGGATGAGTATTTTATAAAAAGACAAGAGATAAGTGTGGGTGAGAATGTGGAGAGAAGAAAACCCTGTACATTGTTGCTGGCAATATAAATTAGTACAATCATTATAAAAAAGAGTATGGAGGTTCCTAAAAAAATTAAAATTAGAGCTACCATATGAACCAGCAATCCCATTTCTAGGTATATTCCAAAGGAAATAAAATATGTTGAAAACGTATCTGTACTCCCATGTTCATTGCAGCATTATTCACAATAACCAAGATATGGAATCAACCTAAGCATCCTTAAATAGATGAATGGATAAAGAAAATGTGGTATATATATGCACAGTAGAATACGATTTAGCCTCAAACAGAAGAAAATCCTGTAATTTTTGACAACATGGACGAACCTGGAGGATATTATGCTAAGTGAAATAAGCCAGGCACAGAAAGACAAATACAACATGATCTCACTCATATGAGGAATCTAAAAAAGTTGAACTCATAGAAGCTGAGAGTAAAATGGTAGTTATCAGAGGCTATGGTCATGTAGGGTGATTGGGGAGATGTTCGTGAAAGGATACAAAATTTCAGTTAGACAGGAGGAATTAGTTCAACATGGTGATTATATTTAATAAGAATACATTGTATACTTGAAAACTGCTAAGACTTTAAATGTTCTTTAATAAAATCTTTAAATAAGACATTAAATGTTCTTATTACAAAAAAAGATATGTGAGGTAACATATATGTTAATTGGTTTTAGTCATTCTATAATGTGTGTATATATATATATCAAAACATTATCTTGTACACCACAAATATATACAACTTTTATTTGTTAATTTAAAAAATGTTTAAAAACACAAAACCAAACAATGCCCAGAGACTAGCTGACAGTTCGAAACTACTTTTTAAGATATTTTGGGGTGTATAATTAAGTCACTGTGATACCTTTCTGTGCATCCAGGATAAACAAGCCTAACTGTTTCACTTCCAGAAGTATCCTCCTTATGGAGAATCCCAACTTCCTTGCTTGCATGCAAGCAAAATTTTTTAAAGAAGAAAATACCCTCCTCTTTTAACCAAGCCCAATGCCCTTAATGATCAGGCAATTATTTTCCTTCCTGAGCAAGCTGAGTTTCAGTCCTACAAAAAAAAACATCATCTTTAATACTAAAAACAAATATAAAGGAAACAAATTCAACCCGTCTAATAACCTGGACAGACAGACAGACAGATACATACACACACACACACACACACAGACACAAACACACAGGTTGTTAAATATAGAAAGAATGTATTGTTGATTTAAAGGGAATTCCATATTCTTTAAGTACCAGACAGGTAAATGGCAGAGATGATATACAATCATGACGATTTGAAAATCTGGTAGATAGAGCTTGCAGTTTTTGCCATGACAGCATCAGACTCACCTTCCCAATGTAAACAACCATGAAACTGGACAAAACATATGAAGCAGATGTTGAATAGCTCAGGGCTGTGATCTTTGGGAGAAGACAGACATATAAAAGCCACATTCGTCTTGGCTTTCTGACTGACGGTACTTTCCAGATCATAGCACAGGGAAGTGGAGCTAGAGAGAGAACGGAGGTCTCACTGGGTAGATGAAATAGAAGTCAGAATTTGGGTCTGTTGAGGCTACTGGAATTTGGGTGAAGAGGAATGGAGAGGAGGGAACCTTGTAGAGAAGGAACTCCAGAAGTCTGCATAGGGGTCTCTTGAGTATTTGGCTAAATATTAGGATGTGGGTACACAGGGTGTAATTCCACAAAGCCTAGCAAAATATAACTATTGAGGGGCTGTGAGATGAAGAGTATCTATGGATCACATGGAACTGGGAGACATTGCAATTCCAACCAAATAGAGTGAAGAGACCTCAATGAATACCCAGATTATATATCTGAAGTCCAAGAACAGCCATGCCTTAGGTGTGAGGCGACTCTGTGTCAAGAAACAATGTGGATATTTTCATGTTTCTGCATGGTAATGGCTTTCTGAGCAAAGAAAATTGGCACTTTGATTAAAGGGTGACTGAATAGATAGAAATGATAAGAGCAATATGGACATTTAGGCCGGGCGCAGTGGCTCACGTCTGTAATGACAGCACGTTGGGAGGCCAAGGCAGGCAGATCATCTGAGGTCAGGAGTTTGAGACCAGCATGGCCAACATGGTAAAACCCTGACTCTACTAAAAGTAAAAAAATAAGTCGGGCATGGTGGCACACACCTGTAGTCCCAGCTACTTGGGAGGCTGAGGCAGGAGAATTGCTTGAACCCTGGAGGCGGAGGTTGCAGTGAAGGGAGATCGTGCCAGTGCACTACAGCCTGGGCAACAGAGCAGTGAGACTGGGTCTCAAAGAAAAAAAAAGAGTAATACGGAAATTTATCTCTAAGAACTACATGTTTACATATCAAAGGGTATCAAAATGTGGAGCCATTTGTTTACATTCCAAAAGATTATTGGCCAAAACACCTTTGACTTTTCTCTTCATAGAGGATTTGTTTACATTAGGAAGATAAGGTCTCAGTTTCTCTCTGTGTTCTCTCTTTCTGTCCTGGAGGGGAGAAGGTGCAGTTATGTAAGCAGCTTCTACATAAGCTTCAAGATTAATAATTTGGGGTTTCTCTCATGTACTAGAGGCCCCTGCTCATACATGCAGGTGACATCTGCATTTATCACAGCACCATGGGAAAAAAATGGAGCATGGGAAACTAACACAAGATATTCTGCAGGTAAATAATCAGTCTACCTCGGATACACAAATCTTATGTTTACTTTCGTAACAAAAAAAATATGGATATGTTACAGTAAGTAGCTAGCCAGGCTCCAGTGGGGCTGGAGAGGGCTCCCTAGCAATCAGGAATGTCAGGCGACCCTCAGGTGATGGTCAGGCAGTTGTTACACTGTTTCTCTAAAATAAGAATTGGTTGCAGCAGGCACCAGGGAAAGGCAGTCTCCCAATAGATAGAAAAAAACCTGAAACTGATACTTAGTAGTTTCCCAATAAGATCTACTGATAATTAGTGGCTTTGCACTGGAGTTGGGCAAGTGGGCTCAAGCATGTGCATTAAGAGGCAAAATGTCAGAGTTTAACTGGTATGTGACCTTCTAGGAACAGTTGACTGGTAAGGGAAGAATGCCTCAAGTGAGCATGTGTGCAACTCCAGTAAACACACTGTGCATGCGGCCTCTCCCAAATGCCAGCAGGCCATTGCGCAGGTGGACAGCCCACTGCAAGGGAAGAATCAGGGGAGAAGGGATGCAAGACCTGGGAAGTATGCCAACGTATAAAACTCTAAATCAAAGGCCAAACTGGGCACTTGATCTCTCAAGTTGCCCACTTGGCCCTCTTCCAAGTGTAATTTACTCCCTTTCATTCCTGCCCTAAAGCTTTTTAATAAACTTTCACTCCTGCTCTAAAACTTGCCTTGGTCTCTCCTTTTGCCTTATGCCCCTCCGTCAAATTCTTTCTTCTGAGGAGGCAAGAATTGAGGTTGCTGCAGACCCATACAGATTTGCCGCTGGTAATGGATGTAAAAATATACTACTCTAATTCTATAGTAAGTATCATTTTAGATCTTCCTTAAAAAAAAAAAAAAAACTAAACTAAAAATAAACCTCAACAGGATCAACCTGATTCTCTAGTAGTTATCAAAACAAAACTCAATAATCCTTAAATCTCTCAATAGAACATCCACAATGCCCAGAATACAATAAAAACAATTGCCAGATGAGGAAGAAGCAATAAAAATTGAAACATATATTAACGAGAAAAAAAGTCACTATAACAGTACCAGAGATGACACAAATGTTGGAATTAGTAGATAAGAACTTTAAAACAGCTATTTATATAGATTTTTTAAATCTATACAATCACGTAGGTATTTTTGCTTCTGACAGAGGGCTATCTTCCCTTTTCATCAAATGAATTAGGAAACAGCTGGAGCAAGATCTCTGTTTTTCTCCCCCAACTTCGAGTTGTCCCACCTTTCTGGACCAAACCAATGTATTTCTTAAATGTATTTGATTGATGTCTCGTGCCTCCCTAAAATGTATAAAACCAAGCTGCACCCTGACCACCTTGTGCACATGTTCTTGGGATGTCCTGAGGACTGTGTCATGGTCCATGGTTACTCACATTTGGCTTAGAATAAATCTCTTCAAATATTTTACAGAGTTTGACTCTCTTCATTGATACTACCTCAAATCCCTTTTGGAAGTATTTCTATAATATAAGTACAAGAAATGCACTAAGGGAAACTAGTTATATATCTTAAGTTTGTTTCTAAGTGGATTTTGAATTTAATCTACTTATACTTTGTTTCTGAATATTCTTTGAATTTCCATGCCCTTGTAAAACAAAATACAAAGGAAATCATAAAACGTATGTTGGTCTCAATTTATCGTACTTGTTTGTTTCTGAACACCACCCAGTATGTAATCATGAGTAATTAATTTTAAGCCCCTTAGGCACCAAAATTTTTCCTGCAACTTTTAGAACCTTCACGTGAATAAAATCCAAAGGGACCTTTGGTACATCAGTGTTTTCAAAACTGCTAACTCACTGCTATGAATAGCTATCAGCCTCTCAAATATGTATATGTGAACTCAGACTGACACAAGGTATGCAAGCAGCCTGCTCCCAGGCCTTAGTTTAATTTTAGTTCAAGAAGCCTTCTTTTTAGAAAAACTCTCTCTCTCGCTTACAGACACACACACACACACACACACACACACACACACACACAAATAACCTTTACAGTAGTAAAAATGGAGCCTTACAATTATAGAAGAGTATCTGGAAAATTTCCTGTGAGTTTGCAATCATATGTATATTTATAAGTTGGTTGAGAAGGTACAGGTAAAAAACCCTCCAACTGACTCATAATGTCCATTAAAGAAAGACAATCTTTTAATAGAAAATGATTACAATTTTGCAAAGATTAATTTCAACAACATTTTATAAAATGAAGTTGGAGAGCATACATGGTAGCACTCTCCACTTTATAATGTTATAAATAAAATCCATGAGAGTATCTGTATGTATCTTTGTACTTACAGAACTAATGCTTTAAATGGTTATAGATGCTGATATAAGGAGGATAATAAAAGAAGCTATGTAATAATAATTTAAAAAGTGACTGCTATCCATTAGATTTTTTTGCTTTTTGCTGCTTCAAAGGTAATGCAAAAGGAGTACGACAAACATAATAGAGGTTCCCCATTACATTGCACATTGGCCCTCTTTTCTTCTTTTTTCTTTTTTTTTTTTACTGTATACTACCCCTGCCCCATGAACTCTGACTCTTCAGTAAATTGCAAGGCTTGTGGAAAATCGTCCTCAGAAACTATCATTCTATAACATTTTAGAATAATTTTTGCTTTTGATCTCTAAAAGGAAAAACAGCACTTTAATAAAGTAGTATTGAAATAAGATATACAATGAAAAACCATAGAAAAATTATTTTAGTATAAGTGCTGTGTTTCAAATAAAATAAATTTAGACCCAATAATTACATCAGCCCTGAGGATGATCAAACAAATTGATCTTACCTCAAAGTCTATTTTTCTGAAGTGGTAGAACATATCTATCATTAGTTGTGAATATCTATTTTCACCTATTTTCTGACTAAAAGAATTCAAAAGCTGGAGCTATGCTTTACAGTCAGACCTACTAAGGCACTATATGCCACCTTATCATACTCAGAGGGTTTTACTCACAAAGAAGGAATAAAGCAGCATGGATGGAAACAAATGCCCCTATTTTTAAATCTTGTTTTTGTGGGTCCTCCTTACATTACGCCCATCACATTTAGAAAAATGCAATTAAATGTTTGTCTGAAGGTGAATCACGTGTGAACCATTTGGTAAACCCCTCAAGAGGAGTTCAGTAGATAAATGGGTACCGATAATGAAATTTCCTTGACAAGCATGTAGTCATTTCTCAAATTTAAAACTTAGCAGATGGTCAGAAAACATCTGTCAATAGTTGATTTCCTGTTGATCTCCTCTGTTTAACTCAGTAAGAAGATTTGCGTATCATTGGTTATCTGCTAACAAAGGAAAAGTAAAGGCATTCTAACGGTATGCTGCATACTAGAACTAAGGGAAATGAATTTCCTTCAAGCCAAAATAACATAAGTGACACTTGCAATCCTGGAAGGTACAAGAATAAAACCTGATATCTCAACCACAGGAATACAATCTAACAACCTGAGCTCATAAAAAATATCCATATAGGCCGGCACAGTGGCTCACGCCTGTAATCCCAGCACTTTGGGAGGCCGAGGCAGGAGGATCACGAGCTCAGGAGATTGAGACCATCCTGGCTAACACAGTGAAACGCCGTCTCTACTAAAAATACAAAAAAAAAAAAAAAATTAGCTGGGTGTGGTGGCAGGCACCTGTAGTCCCAACTACTCATGAGGCTGAGGCAGGAGAATGGCATGAACCCAGGAGGCGGAGCTTGCCGTGAGCTGAGAATGCGCTACTGCACTCCAGCCTGGGCAACAGAGCGAGACTCTGTCTCAAAAAAAAAAAAAAAAAAATCGATATACTCTGAAGGTCAGTGAAATAATTTCCTCGTTAAAATATCAACTAGTACTAAATTAGACAACTGCAGGGCAGTTTAAGGTTTCCTAAATAGAAATAGATTCTTTTCTAGAAATATAATTGATATAGGGTGACTTATCAAGTTGAAATATAACTTGAGAAAAATGCAAGGAGAATGATTTCCTGATAAAGGTAAAATTATAAACCATTTTCAGTAAAATTTTGAAAATAGCCTGGAGGATTACCTTCTCTTGGAGAATAGTGATGAAGGAAAAGTCACACCCCAAAGCGTGTGCTTCAGTGACCTTTAACCATACTGTATGTACTAACAAAGGTCATTAAAGAACTTAAAACAGCATTCCTTCCTCAAAAAGAAAAAGAAACCTAGTTTAAAATTTTCAGTGATATCATAAAGAAAAAGCTGAGTCCAAATAACATTGTCTTACTAAAGTAAGAAAAGAGGTATGAGAGGTCACCCTGGCAGAGAAGAGTATTTTATCAGTGACATAGGTTAGAAATTCCAACGCAGGCCGGGCACGGTGGCTCACGCCTGTAATCCCAGCACTTTGGGGATCGAGGCGGGCGGATCACGAGGTCAGGAGATCGAGACCATCCTGGCTAACACGGTGAAACTCCATCTCTACTAAAAATACAAAAAATTAGCCGGGTGCGGTGGCGGGCGCCTGTAGTCCCAGCTACTCGAGAGGCTGAGGCAGGAGAATGGCATGAACCCAGGAGGCGGAGCTTGCAGTGAGCCAAGATTGCGCCACTGCACTCTGGCCTGGGCGAAAGAGCGAGACTCTGTCTCAAAAAAAAAAAAAAAGAAAAAAGAAAGAAATTCCAATGCAAAGTGACAATAAAAAGCAACATTATTTTTGTCAGTTTTATTGTTTTTAAATGCCTTACAGACAACGCACCTCCTTATTGTCTGTACCCTGGGACACACCACACCCACCACCCTAACCCTGATATACCCCACTGCATAAATAAAAGGTTTAGTTTCTCTAGAAATTATGGGCAAGATCCTTACTGACAAATCAGTAAATTGACCTGGAAGCCCAAAACAACTGCCAAGAGAACTTTGATTTGCTTATGGCTTTAAACCTCACAGGTCCACACATTAAACACAGACTAAGTGACCTAGTAATAACATAAAAAAAGGACACACCAAAAAGAGTTCTTAGATCACATAGAAAAATATTTCTGTTTGAGGAATTAAGTTCTCCTTATAAATCTTTTCAATACAACTAGTAATACCTGTACTAAGAACACATACATGCTAGATGCTGAAGAGGCTGTAGTAAGCAGTACAGACATATTCCTCTGCCTTTGTCAAGTTTACAGTCTAACAGAAGGGACAATATAAAATGAAAGTACAATAAACTCTAACACTGCAATAATAGTGGAAATATAAGAAGCTATTAATGAATGTAGCAAGATCTCACAGAATTTTTCAAATTTTTTCATCTAACCCATAGTAAGAAACATATTTACATTGTAACCCAGTTTCCATGTTGTCTATAGTAAAATAACATACATGCATATGCATACATAGACATATCCATATATAATTAAAACTGGAAAATTTTTATGAAACAGTGTATGCTCTTAAAATGTGTGACAAACTCTGATATTTTCCATTCCATTTTAATTTGCCTGGTTTTAAATCACTAAATTGATCTTAGGATCCCTATATGGGTTTTGACCTGAAGTTTGAATAACACAGACCACTGGTATTTTTAAGTCAGCTGCATTTTTTAAATAAAGGTATGAATTCCTGAGCCCTACTTAAAACTACTGAATTAGAGTCCATGGAAGATAGGTCCCAGAAAGCTGGCACTGTAAAACCTGGCAACTCTATTATGCCAGGATATAGAAGAACAATTGTGTCCTGAATATATACTGTAGCTATCACTACAGGTTATCTGACAGCCCATCTATCTGAGATATCTGTATCTTGAATAAAGTTCACAGAAATATTTTCAAAGTTGTTCTCTCTGATTTTTCCCTCCTCAGACCCAATATATTCGCTATACTACCTCCTGCACCACAAGCATCAACAAAAACAGAGCAGGAAATGTACTGTGCCTCAAAAGCAGATTCGCTGGAAACACTAGAGGAAGGTATACTGTGAAAGATACATAAAAACACAGAGAAAGCAATCACAGAGAGAATAAAAGCCTCAAAGTTGTCAGCTGACTTCTATCTTTATTTTCTTGAGAAATCACACTTTTTAAAGAAAGTTATAAATATTAATCTCATTAATCTTAACTTTGTTTTGCTGGGTGAGCGGAACTCCTTTCCAGGTTGGGAAGCAAAATTCCCAGATATAGGCAACCAAAACCAACTTCCTACAGAGCTAGGAATTTAGGAGTTTAGAAATTCAGATATCCTGGGGACCTGGGAATATCATAATCCCTATATAACCAAATTTATATTTCTCTTTAAATTACTCCCCATAAACAAGAAGCAAAAGAAGTAATGAGTTCCACCACAGGTTGGGGGAATCTAAAAGTTTGTATCTTAAACAGAGAGTATTTCACATATTATAAAAATGAGAGACTATCTTCTCTAAAGAGTTGTTAATGATTTTTAGGAAGAAATTCCCTTAAAAAAATGAGTGACCCTTCCATTGCCATTGAAAAGAAATTCTACCTCCTCAACAAGATAGAATAATGGCACCTGGAATGTTGCATTCAAAATATACTAAGAAGAATATGAAAAGTCTATCAAAAAACTTTAATATTTTTTCCCACAGAAGAGAAAAAAAAGAAAGTATTTTCTTCAAAATAATGTCTATTTGCAAAGCTCACTGTCTTTAGATAATTTCTGTCTTTTAGAGACATAGTACAGGATGATTGGGTTAAAACAAGTCTGATGGCAGACATGCAAAAAACATGCCAACAGACAACACACAAAAATTAAACTGGTTTTTAATACAGAAGCATAGACCTGGAGTTCAGAAAAAGATATGCTCTAAATCTTTTTATATATATTTTTTACCCTCTTATAAAAGCAGATTCAAAGAACAGCCTTGAAGTGAAACTAAAGAACTGAGGGCATTAAAAGGCCCATTTCAAACTAAGTGGCTCCTGGGAAGGAGGAGAAGGAAAGAATTAGGGAAAAAGTAGGGGCCCTTTTGCATTGAAAAGTCTTACTGTATGTCTCAGCTCCAATTCTAAATGAGACATCATCACAACATAAAGGATAATATGCTTCAAATAGTTAGAAAACTAAATTTATACATTTCTATATTCTAATCCACTGTCTCTTAGCAGCATTAATTCTAAGTAGAGATACTAAGTTAGAAGGCAGTTTGGCCTAATTAGCAAGTGGCTCAGTGACAAATATAGCCTGCTGTATTAAAATTGCTTAGTAGCTATACAAATTGTAGCTGACAATTTATGAAAGAAATTCTAATTCAACTGATCAGTGCCGTGAATGTCAAACAAAGGACAGCAAAATATATGTTGAAATTTCCATGTACTCATGTTTTACAAAAGAGCAACTCTAAAGCATAATTAAATCAAAAGCACATACTATATTAATTTCATCATGTTAGCATTACAGGCAAGAATACACACAAGAGCTTTGCTTTTCCACAAAGAACTTTGTCTTATCATTTTCTAATTTAAAATCTTCCATGCTAGTAAAATTCTCCAAGGTATTTACAATCTTAATCTAAAGCGCTAGAACCCACACAATCAAGTTATAATGAATGACAACTTGGGAGTTTCCACTTACCTAGATATATTGTTGAAGCTGAGAAAGAGATGTTGGAGGCAGGGCAAATTATCCACATCTCTCTAGAAGAAAACAGAAAGCAAAACTTAATCAGATGAAAGAAAAAAATATTATAAATGTCTTCTTGCTAAGCTATTGAAATATAAAATCATTTCTATTTACTGCAACCTTGCTACATCATTGATTTCTACTGGACAGTGAGCTCCATTCTCCTCCACTGCAGATTAAATGGGAGGGTTTCAGTACATCCGCAGAACAAGCTGCACCACTCGCAAGGTAAAAAGCACTGAGGAGACAGGGAGAGATGCTGCCGCTAGCCTCTTTAAGCATGCTTTTGGGAAAGATGCCAAAATGCTACTTCAGCACTTCAACTGTAGCACAAATACAGTATGATCAAACATTTGTTAAAAATCACTGTTAAAAAGAAGCCATTCAAAAGCTTTGACATTTAAATTTACACAATTAGCCTTCTAAACAATAGTAAGAATTTTAAAGCTATTTAACTCACTAGTCTCAAAACCTTGGAAATAAACCATCAGTTACAAATGAACCAATACACTAATGATTCCCCCATAAAACTAAAAGCAAATCATGGTAAGTGTCACTGAAGGGTACTGTAAGGGCAATTTCTCATCTAAGCTCGTATCAGAGGTTCTTACAATAGGAAATCTACCCTGTTATATTTATGTACACCACCCCAAAAACATAACCACTGCTGTTTAAATACAGTTAACCTTAACAAATATTGAATTGTTTAGGACCAAATTATTTAAAAAAAAAAAAACAAAAAATAAAGTAAAAGCTACCTAATTCATTTCATGAAAAGACATAAACTTTCTGAAAAGATTTATATATAATGGAGTAACAAGATCTTACAGACGCTTAGTAATTACCAAGTCTACAACCTTATTATTAACCTAGAAAAGTGACCAGTCGAGGTTACTACGGGGGGAGAATAAGGGTGTGGTGGGAAGGTGGCCCAGGAGTACATACAGTCAGTCCCTAGAGACTGAGACAGGGAAAGATTCCAGTTATCCTGACTTCTAGTGCTCTGATCCTCAAAGTGTTACATACTGCCATGTCTCATATAAAATGTTTTTCATTTTTAAGGGCAGCATCATTTGCAGTAATTCTCAGTTATATTAATTTGAATAATACAAAAATAAGTATATTTTATGTGTTATTGTGACCAATACTTAATCCTAAATCAAAACTTGTTTTACTGTTTCCGTAAATCATTGTCTTTCTTCCTCCCTCCTTTTCTTCCCTCCATTTGGAAACTACCATTTCTAAGACCTGAGTAAGAGTTTAGGCAAGTGCATTAAAATTATTGACAAACCTAGCTTTTCCCAAAATGCTGTATTTATTTTTTTAAAGTTTGTTATTCAAAGAAAATATAAAAATGATAGAATTAGGACAGAACCACTTTTTAATGTTTTTTTCAGAGAGCAAAGGAAAAATGAAGCTGCCTTGTTTTTCTACCTACCCTATGTACTATTCTCCAAACTTCTCGCAACCCTTTAGACCCTAAACAGCGTAAAATCAATACAATAGCCCATGATCAATACACTGGCTATGTATACCATTCATTTGACATTACCATTCTCAGGCCCACTCCCATGAAGCCTATTCCGCAGATGTGAGATAATGACTTTTAGAGCTTTTCATGGCCAAGGAGTAAGTGTGGAAACAGGAGGGCAGCCAAATTTCCCTCAGTAGGTGATATACTTCATATGTTGGCAAACTTTTAAAATCGTCTCTTTCAGCTACTTCTCTCTGATATTCCCACAAATGGAGAAGGAGTGATAGACTAGTGGTAGGGCTCATTTCACTCCAGGGCCCTAGTTTCCAAAGGAAAGGGCAGCCTATCTGGTCTCTAGAAACATGAAGTCACAGCCAGACTGAAAACCCTCTCTGTATTTCTGGGGGAATCTCTTCTCCCAAATTCTTCCTGGAATCTACCCGAGACATTTCTGGGCGCAATCATTGTTACTGGCACTCAACCTGGAGAAAATGAGAGGTAGCAGCCTTTAAAAATACATTTTAAATCCTTTGAATCAAGGCATCTCATTTAAAAAATACATTTGTCCCTTTGAGCTCCAGCATGCCATCTTCAGAGATTATAAACACCTTCTAAGACATAACTTTTTTCAATTAAAATAGAAAACTCAAATTCCATCAGGATATAATTTGTGAGAAAAAGTTTTTTAAGTTTATTTGACAAAATTATAATATTATAACTAATATTTGTTTATGAGACAAAATTTTACGTCTTTATCAAATTTTTAAAATCATTAAATATCATTGCCTAGTAGAGTTATCAAAAATATAAAAATATTCACAAGTTGAAACACTAAAATACAGAATTCAATTCTATATATCCTCATAATCACTTACATAGATACCCTTTCCAGAACTTTAAAAAGCAAATAGTTATACACAATCATTTTTTGTTGTTCCAAATTTCATTTCTGTAAGAAAATGTTAACTTTTCTCCAATTTTTTTAGCAATTCTGTGATATATTTTTGTAACGAAATTCTAGCATTATAAGAGACAAAAAGAAAACACCATATTTACCATATCAATTATCTATGCATGCATTATTTACAGAAGAAAGACCTGTTAAAAACTACTAGGGGATGGCTCCTCTAATTTAAGAGAGTAAACAAAAGATGGGATATATATATAAGATTCAGGGAGTACAATTCAGCATCTAGGAGAGGCAAAGAGAAATCCAAGGATGAAATCTGTATAGCAGGGCTAAATGCAAGCAGACTACATTAGACAGGGGACAGGAGGCTCTAGAAGGGTATCTCCAAGAGGTAAAAATGAAACATAGATCACCTGAAGTCTTTGCCCGTACAGAGAGGAATTTTAGGGTTCTGTTGAAGAGTTTGGACATTAATTAATGATAGTTAAACAAGCCCTAAATTGAGACAGCTATTAATCTCAGGGAAAACAAAAGTTTAACATCATGGTCCAAGACTCACTTTGAAAACCTCACCTTGCTTTGTCAACCATCCTAATCTATTCTATCATAAATGTATCCATTTTCATTAAGCCCCTGCATTGAAAGACCCACCCTAAACCAGAACCCCAAGAAATTTCAAACTAAATCTCCTGCCTTTGCCTTTGAAGATACAGCCAAGGCTATGTCAAGGCAGTGTGCTTTTACTTGCCAGTAGTAATTTCTTCTTTGCGTTATCAACTAGTCATTCTGGCAGTACTCTGCAGGAGCCAGCACTCAACAATCTGCTTACCGAAAAATTATTTCGGAATGACAGGGAAAGTGGAAATGGGGGTTAGGGATAATGTAAGAAAGCTAAATTCTCATCTATTTAAGAAAAAGTATTTATTTTACTGTCAAGCATTAAATACCCCTAAAATATCTTTTCTGGAGGTAACTATTTCAGCGTCGGAGAAACTATAACAAAGCAGCCAGAATGTTAACATACCTAAGATGAGAGGAAAAAAAATGAAATAAAATGTTTACATGTAGGGGAATATTTATAGCTCATCTGTTATTAATTTCCTCATTATCTTAAATTTATTACTTTTAATAAAACAATACTGAAAATAATATTGAAAACATTGTTTGAAGTAAAATTCAAAGCTATTTTATGTATTTGGAAAATATAATCTTTTAAAAAACAGACAAAATTATTTACCACAAGATTATTTGAGAGGATTATAATTCTTTATTTTTCAAAAAAATACTGACTTGTTTTCTGAGAAAAATGCTTGTCCTACTCTGCTCAGGCACTGTTGTCTGTATCCCTAAACTGCATAAAAGAACTAAATGGCCAGGTGTGGTGGCTCGCGCCTGTAATCCCAGCACTTTGGGGGGCTGAGGTGGGTGGATTACCTGAGGTCAGGATTTCGAGACCAGACTGACCAATATGGTGAAACCCCATCTCTACTAAAAATACAAAAATTAGCCAGGCACAGTGGCGTGTGCCTATAGTCCCAGCTACTTGGGAGGCTGAGACGGTAGAATTGTTTGAATGCGGGAGGCGAAGGTTGCATTTAGCCGAGATTGCACCTCTGTACTCTAGCCTGGGCAACAGAGCAAGGCTCCACCTCAAAAAAAAAAAAAAAAAAAGAAAGAAAGAAAGAAAAAAGAAAAGAAAAGAACTAAATGATTCAGCAATCTGACCACGTTGGGGAATATCTATCACTGGAGCTATTTTTAGAGCAGCTTCCTCTAGAGGAATAAGGAAGAAGAAAGGTGAACAGATAAGGATTTTGACATGCACCAAGTAGAGCAAAGATGACTATAATAAAATCACAGCTACCCTCATTTTTACTATGTAGGCTTTCATACAAAACAAGTTGTAGTAGTCCCAGCTACTCGGGAGGCTGAGGCAGGAGAATGGCGTGAACCCGGGAGGCGGAGCTTGCAATGAGCAGAGATTGCGCCACTGCACTCCAGCCTGGGGGACAGAGAAAGACTCCGTCTCAAAAAAAAAAAAAAAAAAAGTTAGAGTAAAAATATATAGGGGTAATTATTCTAACTTTGAGATCTGTAAACAGATTCATTCACAAAGCATCAAACAAGCTTGGAAACAAAAAACAATGAAGTATTCCTTTTTATAAAAAGACTTATTAAATTAATTCCAAAATAACTACTTGCTTCACCCATCACTTTGTGACACAGACACTTATTATATGAGGACTAATAGCTGTAAGCCATCATATTAAAACTCTAATCATATATATAAATGCCAATGAAAAAAAGTCCATTATTTGGCTCTGTTATCCAAAGGCATTAATGTGCTTATCTGGTTTTTGTAATTGTTTACTGCCCATTACACAGCAATAGATATCAGTCAATTCACCAGTCTGATTTTCTTCTACACACTGTTTTAATACCCCAGAGCAAAAACTGAAAGGGAACTTAAAACCAGACCAGTAAGAAGGCGCTGACTAATTAGGGAAATGTCCAGTCTTTATAATCTAGGAGATCTGGATTTAACAGCTTTGAGGAAATCAACAAAAAGCCTCAATTTCATAACCATAGGCTTTCCCTCACTGGAATTTACAGTTCAAATTTACATCACAAACATAATCTAAAAAGACCCCTCATAAAAAATGGTACCTGGCAGTCATGACCCTAACACTCCTGGCAAAACTGTCTAGAAGGACACGAATTCAACTAAGGCTTTGCAACATCCTGACTATTCCAAACTATTAAACTATAAAGAAAAAATTACCATGAGTAATAGTCAGTAGAACTTTCAGGCAACAGATGAGCAAATGCCAAAAAATTAAGAAAATATAGTAACTTGATAAAGACTATGGAATATTTATCTTTAAATTTATAAGAGCAATGAAAAAAATTAAAAACAAGAAAAAATAAGGTACATGCATGCCTCGTTTAATCATGCTTTGCAGATATTGTGCTTTTTTTTAAATTTTACAAACTGAAGGTTTGTGGCAATCCTGTATCAACCAAGTCTATCAGTGCCATTTTTCCAACAGCATGTGCTCACTTCGTCTCTATGTCACATTTTTGTAGTTCTCACAAGATTTCAAATTTTATTATTATTATATTGTTATGATTATCCGTGATCAGTGATCCGTGATATTACTATTGTAATTGTTTTGGGGCATCACAAACTGTGCCCATAGAAGGTGGCAAACTTAATCAACAAATGTGTGTTCTGACTGCTCCACTCACTGGCACTTCCCCCATCTCTCTCCCTCTCCTTGGTCCTACCTTTGCCTTGAGGCACAACAATATTAAAACTAGGCCAGTTAAAAACCACTACAATGGTCTCTAAGTGCTCGAGTGAAAAAATGAGTCACAAGTCTCTCACTTTAAATCAAAAGCTAGAAATGGTTAAGCTTAGTGAGAAAGGCATGTTGAAAGCTGAGATAGGCTGAAAACCAGGCCTCTTTCACCAGTTAGCCAAGTTGTGAATCAAAGGAAAAGTTCTTGGAGAAAATCAAAAGTGCTACTCCAGTGGAACACACAATTAATAAATAAAAACAACAGGAAGAAAGTTTGAATGGTCTGGAAAGATCAAACCAGCCACAATATTCTCTTAAGCCAAAGCCTAATCCAGAACAAGGCCTTAACTCTCAATAATTCTATGAAGGCTGAGAGAGATGAGGAAGCTGCAGAAGAAAAGCTGGAAGCTAGCACAGGTTGGTTCATGAGGTTTAAGGACAGAAGCCATCTCTAGAACATAAAAGTGCAAGGTGAAGTAGCAGCAAGTGCTGATGTCAAAGCTGCAGCAAGTTACCTAGAAAATCCAGCTAAGATAACTGATGAAGGTGGCTACCCTAAACAACAGATTTTCAATATAGAGAAACAGCCTTCTATTGGAAGAAGATACCATCTAGGACTTTCATAGATGGAGAGGAGAAGTCAATAACTAACTTCAAAGCTTCAAAACACACGCTGACTCTCTCGTTAGGAGCTAACAAAGTTGTTGACATTAAGATGAAGCCAATGCTCCTCTGCCGTTGTGAAAATCCTATGGCCCTTAAGAATTGTGCTAAATCTACTGTGCCTGTGCTCTATAAAAAGAACAACAAAGTTGTATGCTGATGATAGTATATCTGTCTGCAGCATGGTTTACTGAATATTTTAAGCCCACCATTGAGATCTGCTCAGGAAAAAATTTTCCTTTCAAAATATTATTGCTCATTAACAATGCACCTGGTCACCCAAGAGCCCAGATGGAGATGTACAAGGAGATTAATGTTGTTTTCATGCTTGCTAACACAACATCCATTCTGCAGTCCATGGAGCAAGGAGTAATATCAACTTTCAAGGATTATTATTTAAGATATACATTTCATAAGGCTTTAGCTGCCTTAAATAGTGATTCCTCTACTGGATCTGGGCAAAGTAGACTGAAAACTTTCTAGAAAGAATTGACCATTCTAGATGCTGTTAAGAACATTCATGATTCATGGGAGGAGGTCAAAATATCAACATTAACAGGAGTTTGGAAGAAGGTGATCCCAACCCTCATGGATGACTTTGAGGGGTTCAAGACTTCAGTGAAGGAAGGAACTGCAGATGTGGTAGAAAGGGCAAAAGAACTAGAACTAAAAGTGGAGCCTAAAGATGTGACTGAATCGCTGCAATCTCATGACCAAACTTGAATAGATGAGGAGTCACTTCTTACGGATGAGGAAAGAAAACAGTTTCTTAAGACGGAAACTGCTCCTGGTGAAAAGATGCTATGAACATTGCTGAAATGACAACAAACAATTTAGAATATCACATTAACTTAGTTGATAAAGCACCAGCAGGGTTTGAGAGGATGGATTTCAATTCTGAAAGAAGCCTTACTGTAAGTAAAATGCTACCAAACAGTATCTCATGCTACAGAGAAATCTTTCATGAAAAGAAGGGTCAATGAGGCAAACTTCATTGTTGCCTGAGTTTTACGCCACAGCCATCCCAACCTTCAGCAACCATCACCTTGATCTGTCAGCAGCCATTAACATCACGGCAAGACCCTCCTTCCACCAGCAAAAATATTACAACTTGCTGAAAGATCAGATGATCATTAGCATTTTTATTACTAAAGTATTTTTGAATTAAGGTATGTACATTTTTTTAGACATAATGCTATAGCACATTTAATAGACTACAGTATAGTGTAAACATAACTTTTATATGCACTGGGAAACTAAAAATTTCATGTAACTCATTCCTACATTTATTCCTACATTTGCTTTATTGTGGTGCTCTGGAACTGAACCCACAGTATCTCTAAGGTATACCTGCATTAGAAATAAAGAAATCTGGGCATTTATGAAAAAAATTCATGTAGAACTTCTACAAAGAAAAAACTACAGTCATTTTTAAAAACTCAATGGATGGACTGAAAATCAAATTAGATAAATTGAGGATAAAGTTAGTGAATTCAAAGGTAGAACCAGATAAGTGATAAAAATGAAGAAATGAAGCAGAGAGAAATAAGAATGATGGCCGGGCGCGGTGGCTCACGCTTGTAATCCCAGCACTTTGGGAGGCCGAGGCGGGCGAATCACGAGGTCAGGAGATCGAGACCACGGTGAAACCCCGTCTCTACTAAAAATACAAAAAAATTAGCCGGGCGTCGTGGTGGGCGCCTGTAGTCCCAGCTACTCGGAGAGGCTGAGGCAGGAGAATGGCGTGAACCCAGGAGGTGGAGCTTGCAGTGAGCCGAGATTGCGCCACTGCACTCCAGCCTGGGCGACAGAGCGAGACTCCGTCTCAAAAAAAAAAAAAAAAAAAAAAAAGAATGATGAAAATTATAGAAACAAAGAATAGAACGAAAAGGTCCATACTATATCTAGTAGGTATTTAAGAAGTAGAAAGATAAAATGGAAGTGCAATATTTGAAAATATAAAGACTCAGAATGTTCCCATAATAAATGAAAGATATACGCCAGGCTTGGGGGCTCATGCCTGTAATCCCAACACTTTGGGAGGCCAAGGCGGGTGGATCATTTGAGATCAGGAGTTCGAGACCAGCCTGACCAATGTGGTGAAACCCCGTTTCTACTAAAAATACAAAATTAGCCAGGCATGGTAGTGCACATCTGTAATCCCAGCTACTCGGGAGGCTGAGGCAGGAGAATTACTTGAACCCGGGAGGTGGAGCTTGCAGTGAGCCAAGATTGCCCTTGCACTCCAGCACGGGCAACAAGAGTGAAACTCTGTTTCAAAAAATAAATAAATAAATAAATGAAAGTTATGAATCTGCAGATTTAGGAAACACAAATATTAGGTATGCTAATAAAATTACCACATTTTATTAAATCTAACATTATCTTACAACTATTTTATTCAGCACTTGGGGAAAATAAACTTAAAATTAACTTATAGTAGAATAATATGTCACTTAAAATTTGTATTTATTACTGAAAGAGCTCTTTTAGACTTACTTAACCGATTTTTTTTTACTGAATATCATTTTTATGCATACATAAAAAGTAAATTACACGAAATAAATTTGTTGAACTTCCAAAATATCTCTACTTACTATATAGATGTGGTAGAAAGGGCAAAAGAACTAGAACTAAAAATGGAGCCTAAAGATGTGACTGGATCTGGTATATAGTAAGTAGACAAATAGATGGAACAGAAAAAAGGTCCACTTGATTAGTACTCGATTTCAACAAAGACAACAATTTAATTCAGTGGGGAAAGCAAGTTTTTTTAATAAAAGATAATGAAGAAAATAGATATCCCTATGTGGGAAAAATGAACTATGATCCCCTACCTCACGGCACACACAAACTTAATTAAAAATGGATGACAGGCTGGGCATGGTGGCTCATGCCTGTAAACTCTGACACTGTAGGAGGCCAAGATGGGAGGATCACTTGAGCCCAGGTGTTCGAGACCAGCCTAGGCAACGTGGCAAGACCCCATCTCTATAAAAAATAAAAAAAATTAGCCAGGTGTGGTGGCATGTGCCTGTAGTCCCAGCTACATGGAAGGCTGAGGTGGGAGGATTGCTTCAGCCCAGGAGGTCAAGGCTGCAGTGTGCGACGTTCGAGCCACTGCACTCCAACCTGGGCAACAGAGCGAAACTCTGTCTCAAATAAATAAACAAATAAATGAAAATAAAAATGAATCACACACCTAAATAGAAAGGTAAAACTATAAACCTTCTGGAGGAAAATGTAGGTGAACATAGTCATGATATTGGGACAGGCAAAGATTTCTCAGACAGAACAAAAAAGATACTAACAACTAACAAAAACAAATTGATAAACTGAGCTTCACTAAAATTAGAAGTTTCTACCCATCAAAAACACTGTTAAGAGAGTAAAAAGGCAAGCCTTTTTACATGGAGAAAATACACTCAATATGTATGTCAAACAAAGGACCTGCATCTAGAATGATAAAAAGATAACCTATTTTTTTCAAACAGGTAACAGATTTGAACTGATACTTCATAAAAGATGAAAAGATGCTTGAAAAGATGTTCAGCATCATTAGTAATAAAGAAAATGCAAATTAAAAGCACAATGAGAATCACAGAATTGCTAAAATTATAAAGACTGACAAACTTTGGCAAGGATATTGAGCAATGAGAACTCTCTACTGCTGCTGGGAGTATAAAATGGTATAATCACTTCATAAAACTGGTCGTTTCTCCACATCCTCTCCAGCACCTGTTGTTTCCTGACTTTTTAATGATCGCCATTCTAACTGGTGTGAGATGGTATCTCATTGTGGTTTTGATTTGCATTTCTCTGATGGCCAGTGATGATGAGCATTTTTTCATGTGTCTGTTGGCTGCATAAATGTCTTCTTTTGAGAAGTGTCTGTTCATATCCTTCGTCTACTTTTTGATGGGGTTGTTTGTTTTTTTCTTGTAAATTTGTTTGAGTTCATTGTAGATTCTGGATATTAGCCCTTTGTCAGATGAGTAGATTGCAAAAATTTAAACCATCATTCTCTGCAAACTATCTCAAGGACAAAAAACCAAACACTGCATGTTCTCACTCATAGGTAGGAATTGAGCAATGAGAACACATGGACACAGGAAGGGGAACATAACACACAGGGGCCTTGTTGTAGGTCGGGGGAGGGGGGAGGGATAGCATTAGGAGATATACCTGATATTAAATGACGAGTTAATGGGTGAAGCACACCAACATGGCACATGTATACATATGCAACTAACCTGCACGTTGTGCACATGTACCCTAAAACTTAAAGTATATTAAAAATAAAAAATAAAAAACAAAAACAAAAACAAAACTGGTAGTTTCTAATAAATTTAGACATCCATCTACCCTATGGCTCAGTAATAACACTCCTACATATTTACCTAAGAGAAATGAGAGCATTTGTCCACCAAAATATATATGTAAACTTAAAACTATGACCATGTTTGGTGGCTCATGCCTGTAATTCCAGAACTTTGGGAGACTGAGGCAGGAGGATCAGTTGAGCCCAGGAGTTCAAAACGAGCCTGGGCAACATAATGAGACCCTATCTCTAAATAAATAAATAATTTTTAAAAACTGCAAGAATATCCACAGCAGCTTTATTTGTAAGAGCCAAAAATTGGAAATAACCAATGTGCCTGTGAACAGAAAAATGAATAAGCAAATTGTATGATATTTCTACAATGGAATACAGCTCAGTAATGTTTTAAACTACTGATATGCACAACAAAATGGATGACTATCAAGACATTATGTTGAATATACAAAAGAGTACATAATCTTTATATACGTACTTTTCAAAAACAGGCAAAATTAATCCACAGGGATAGAAGTCAGAATACCTGTGGGGCAGGGGAGGGTACTGACTAGAAAGAGGCACAAGGAAACTTTCTGAGGTGATAGAAATATCAGTCACAGGAAATTACTCAGATTAAATAGAAGTTATTGAACTGTACAGTTGATTGTGTATTTTATTGTACCTAAATTATCCCTCAATAAAGTATGAAGGAAAAGTCTTCATATTTAGATTTAAACTTCTCAATCACTTTTCAACTAATAATGTTCATGCTTTTCACACAATATTGTCTTCTATGCCATTAAGAACATTGATGATGCAGTATATCCTAAAAGTGTGTTCCATTATTATATATGGGATTTTCTTCCAAATACTGATACCCATTCTGTATGTTTTGATACTATAAGATAAAGGAAGCACCAACATGAATTGTTCACACAGCTTCTTGTTATTTTGAAATTTCTTTCATCTATTCCAAGGGGTTTCCTCAATTTCTTCTGCCTTCAGTTGCATTGCTTGACACATGATAGGCAAAATCTCTCTGAATCTATCTCAGCAACAAATGTAATACAGCTTCAATAATACATGGCTATCTTCCTTTTAAAGTATTTGATTGTTAACTAGCAAGAGAAGGTAGAATTGCAGCCATTCTTCCAATGAGAAATAATTTGTCTCACTAATATTAAACTTAATGTCTTTGCTGCCCTATTTCCATAACTTTTTGAATAGAATGTTTCATTTCAATGCCAAATCATGGTGTAATATTTTAAAATGCATTTTGAACAGTGATTAAACTCAAAACATACAGTACCAGCAACTGAAATGACAATAGTACAAACAGCATAACCAAGTCCACACATATTTAGGCAATGAAATTGCTGTAGCCTGTATAACATTGATTTAAGCATGCTATAGATTGTAAGACACATCTAGATTTCAGAGTTGTTGGAACATGGAAAATGTCTGTTTCAAATAAATAAAATAAGATAGTTCCACACCTAAACATATCATAGTAAATCTGAAGGACTTCAAAAAGAAATCTTACAATCTTAAAGGCAACCAGAGGAAGGAAAAGAAGATACCCTATACACCCATACAAATGATAGTAGACATTTTAATGACAATAACAGAAGCTCAAAGACAATGGAATATGATATTCAAACATCTGGGAAAAAAATAACTGTCAATCAAGTCAAACCATCAATCATGAATAAAAGCAAAATAAACTCATTTTTTGATAAACAAAAACTGAGAGACTTCAGAGTTATCTTAAAGAAACTTTTTCTAAATGATATATTTTGGGAAGAAGGATAGACAGAGATGCAGAAAGGAGTGGTAAACCCAAACAAGCATGTGGGCAAATCCAAATAAGCACTGACTGGAAACAATAGCAATTAAAATGTCTAATTTTGGAGGTAAAAGAATAAAAAGAAAATACTAGGCAACAAAAACATGTAAAATGGAAAGGTTACTGTATTAAATGATTCTAAGGTCCTTATCTGATAAGAGGGTAGAGATGTGTATTAACTCTGTGATTTAAGTCAAGTGTATATTTTAAAATGCTAACAGTAACCATTAAAGTGAATAAGAAAGAACAGAGAAAACACTATCAACCCAAAATAAGACAGAAGAAAATAAAAACATAGGGAAAACATAACAAATAGGAAGCATGAAATAACATCAAAGTAAAAAATCTAAACATATCAGTAATCACAATTAGTACAATAGACTAAAGTCTCTGGTAATAAGACAGATTCTCAGATTATATGTTTAAAAAGGGGGCTATGCATTCTTCATAAGAAAAAGGTTGGAAGTTAAAGAATACGTACTTGACATACACTGAAAAAAACTCAGCATCTTTTCTCTGACATTCCTGCCATACTCTTCACAAATGTCAATGTCATGAAATACAAGAAAAGACTCTTCTAGATTAAAGAAGACTAAGGAGACATGACAACTGAATGCAATGCATGATCTTGCATTTTCTTTTGCTATAAAGAACATTATTGGGACAAATGGCAAAATCCAAATGAGATCTATAGATTAGATAAATGGCATCATATCAATGTTAATTTCCTGAGTTTGATAGCGGTACTGTTGTTATAAGACAATTCCTTGTTTTTAGGAAATACATACCGAAGTATGTGGCAATAAAGAGGCATTATGCCAGCAACTTACTCTTAAATGGTTGAAAAAAAGTATATATTAACTGATACATGGAGAAGGAAGAAGGGAGAAAGTAAGCAAGAGAGAAGATAAAGCAGGTGTAGCAAAATGTTATCATTTAGAGAATCCGGGTGCATTTTGTACTGGGAATTCTTTATATTATTATTACAACATTTTCTAAAAGTATATCAAATTTAAAATTTTTCTAAAAAGATTAGGAAATAAAAAAGATATACCAAGGAAAAATAACCAGAAAAGCCTGATATTAACATTAAATAAACATTAAGGTAATAAGTATTATTAGTGTCCTGTTATATCCCAATCACCTAGAACAATGCCTGGCATATAGCCCATGCTCATAAAATACTTGCTTAATGAAGGAGTTAGTAATAAAGAGAGTTAATACATAACAATAAAAGGAACAATTACCGAGAAGATATATTAATTTTAAACTTGTATGCTTCTAGAAACATAGCTTCAAAATACTGACAAATACTAGACAAATACATTGATAGTAAGCATCAACTATAGATACTGACCACATACCAGGCAATAAATAAGTAAATAAAAACCTCAGCAAACTTTAAAGTACCAATTACACATAATCTACATTTACTGGTCACAATGCAATTAAATTAGAAAAAAATGGCCATAGAATAAAAAATCCATACATTTCAAAATGTTAATGTGTACTTCTAAATAACACACGGATCAAAAACGAAATCACAGTAAAACATGGAACTTAGAAAATGTTTAGAACTAAATAATAAGAAAAATACTAAATTTCAAGACTTACGGGAAGAAGCTAAAGTGATTTTTAGAGGGAAATTTGTAAGCTTAAATGCTTTTATGAGAAAATTTAAAAGACTGAAAACTAATATATGAAATATCCAACACAAAACTTGAGACAGAAACAGATAAAACAAAAGACATATACAAATGTTGGTAATATTAGTTCCTATTATTTTGGGGATATCTGAAATGTTTGAGGTTTTTTTGAGTTTTATTAATTTTTTGCTTTAAAACTTTTTATTATTAATTTTAAATTTTTGTGAGTACATAGTAGGTATAGGTATTTATGGGGTACATGAGATGTTTTGATATAGGCATGCAATGTGTAATAAGCACATCATGGACAACGGCGTATCCATGCCCTCAAGCATTTATCTTTTGAATTACAAACAATCCACTTACATTATTTTAAAATATACAATTAATTTATTATTGACTATAGTCACCCCATTGTGCTATCAAATGGTAGGTTTCATTCATTCTTTCTATTTTTTTGTGCCCATTAACCATCTCCACCTCCCCTCAATGCCCGACTACCCTTCTCAGCCTCTGAAAACAATCCTCCTACTCTCTATGTCTATGAGTTCAATTGATTTGATTTTTAGATCTCACAAATAAGTGAGAACATGTGATATGTATTTTTCCATTCCTGGCTTATTTCGCTTAATGTGATCTCCAGTTCATTCATGTTGTTGCAAATGACTGGATCTCATCCTTTTTTATGGCTGAATACTACTCCACTGTGTATATGTACCATATTTTCTTTATCCATTCATCTGTTGATGGACACTTAGGTTGTTCCCAAATCTTAGCTATTGTAAACAGTGCTGCAACAAACATAGGAATGCAGATATCTCTTCCATGTCCTGACTTCCTTTCTTTTGGAAATATACCCAACAGTAGGACTGCTGGATCGTATGGTAGCTCAATTTTTAGTTTTTTTAGGAACCTCCAAACTGTTTTCCACAGTGGTTGTACTAATTTACATTCCCACCAACAATGTACAAGGGTTCCCTTTTCTCCACATTCCTGCCAGCATTTGTTATTGCCTGTCTTTTGGATATAAGACACTTCATAATTTTTAAAGAGAAAGATGCCATACAAACTAAAAATATTTGGTTTGAAATTTATAAAATTTCAAAAACAAAGATTGGTAAATAAACAAGCAATAACTTTTCTACATCAAAAACATCGGAGAAGGTTTCCGTTCAAGATGGTTAAGTAGGTTGCATTTGTTTCACCTTCTTTCCAAGATTCAATGGGTGAAGCAATAAAAATACACACAAATGAGTACATTCATGAAAATCCTAACAAAAGAGTTATCATCAACTGACCAACACTTCTGATGAATTTCAAGCAGCTGAAAAGCTGATGGGATCTTACTGAGATAACCCTGAGCAGAGAGAACTGCAGCTCAGAACTGCAAGAGAGATACTGCACTCAAAGGCAGCAATTCTTTCCGACTGAATGCCATCTTACTCCATGCTGGGTCAGTGCATACAATGAGCAAGCATGGACTATGGTGAACTGTGCTGAATCAAGTAGTGTATAATTAAAGATCTGTCTACTCAACAGCTATTTTTGGAATACCAACAAACCCACCCACTCCCACTTCTGTCATGAACATAAACATGTACAGAGCAGCTGGCTAAAGAAATCCTCAGCTAGAGCCTAAGGAACTGTTCTCCAAACAAAATAGAGTATTTGTCAAAAAAGGATGGAAAGTGTGGGTGTTTTATCTATAGAGATGATTAACCACCTCTACATAAGTATCAGAGGGAAAAAAGAAATGGCAGTTTCACCTGTCACAAATGAAAACAAAGTCTTTCTACCCCTGAAAGTAAAGTCTTATTTTGGCAGTCACTGAGTGAGTCTGCCTTTTCCCTCTCACTTACTCTAAAGGGAAGCTCACAAATGTGTGGGATTCAAGAACTTACACAAATCTAGTGATCATTCTAGAGTGAGATCTTATGGTTAAAAAGGTCTATTCAACTGCACAGGATACCCAGATACTCCTTAACATGGTCCTTCATTTAAAGATTACCAGCTACTGAGGAAAATCAAAACCATGAAAGAAAAAAAAGCAAAAAGAATAAGTGTGGTGACTGATACTGGAGAAAAAAATGATGGAAGAAAAGTATTCTCAGATTTTAAAGTCCCTTGAATCTTTTAAAAAAGGGATGCTTTGAAAAAGAAATGAGTTGGATGAAGTTTATTTATCCATATATTTCACAATATATGGATATAGTAAATTTGATATATAGCAAATTTCACAATTGACTGTAATTAATATGCATGATACTTATTGTCTTTTTAACTTTTAGAAATTAATACAATTTCCTCTTCCATAAGTTGTTTACTGCTGCCTAAACTATAACAGTAATGATTAAACATAATACTCAACGGGAAATTCAGTAAGCAATTTCCTGAATATGCATTATGCACTTTCCAAATGAAAGCCAAAATATAGGCAGGAATATGCTAGGGCCAATAGATTCCTGTTCCCTACTCTAACAAAGCTTTTTGGAATTTTACCAGACCCAAGGTCCTAAGGACAAACCAAGTCCTGACTGAGCAGTTCTTGGAGATTTAGCAACATAACAGGTCAACCCAATCTGCATGTCTTTTAAATAAACAGTCCAGTTCCAGAATTATATCTAATCTGGGAAGGGCTTGGCAGAATTTAGAAGTTCTGGAATAAATCTGTGTCTTGGATAGCATGCTAAAATTATCCTAACCTTCTAGAAGAGATGAGCATTACCTGACTCATATTTTATGGGAAACCTTCAAAATAAAACCAATCTGTACGATGAGACCTATAAATAAGGTATCATCTGTCCCCCAGCCTTTTCAAGTGTACCATTTACAGTATAAGGGAACTCAAGGTATTGAACAGTTAAGAGTTATATTGTGTCTTTCAAAGTGGATAAATGATACCAGAGAGAACCTAATGCAGTTTTTCTATAGCATTTAAACAAAGGAAACTTCTTAAAAGAGCAAATAATGTTCCTCATTAGCTGTATCATATCACAAAGCAGAACAGTTATATTTCTAATACTCTTCACATATGTACGAATACAAAATATCTCAGCATCAAGCTTCTATTTAGTTGCTGACCTTCAGCAAAATCATAAATTTGACCAAGTTCATCTCAGAGTTCCAGAATCCCCTTTGAGTAGTTTTGCCCCCACAATCGAACTCTTTTTCCTCCTGTTCACATGCCAGTTCTCTACCATCTTCATGTCTTTTTTCAGAGTCAATAAACCAAAAAACACCCTAGAGTCAAATTGGTCCAATGTCCTCATTTTAGAAAAAGCTAAACTGAGGCCAAGAGAGTTGTGATTTACCCAAGGTCACACAGCTAATGAGAGATGAAGCTAAGACCATAACTAGGCCTCTGACGCCCTGTGCAATGCTTTTCCCACCATACCAAGCTGCCTCTTTAAAAACTGCAAAGCATACAGTATATGTATCTTCACAACTCTCAATCTCTCCTCTCTGTGCCTTTTCCCTCTTGGTACAATAATTTCTCAACTTTCAGTCACAAACAACCCTCTTTCTTATTAATTCTATACCCATGACAAAACAGAAGAGGGTTTACTACTCATTTACACCAAATGATTCATTTAGTGATAACACTTCTATTGTGTTTCTAACATTATATTTATTCTTTAAAATGGAAAATACCTCAATACCTCCCAAATCAACATATTACAGAGCTTAATAATTACATCCACAATTTAAATTCAGAAAAAACCTAAATAACTGTAGATTCTTACTTTGCAGAAAGCCATATTACATTTGTTTCAATTTCTTGAAAGAAAGCCACAAAGTACATATCAATTCCATTTTAATACTCACCACGAAAGTGATTTGATTGTGTCGCAAGTTAAGTTCAGTTAGTGAATCCAGCCCATTAAGATTATCAACATGACTTAAAAAGTTCCTGGCAAGATTTAAAACTCTCAACTCACACAAATGATTAATATTTTCAATTTTGGTAATCTGTTAAAAAAAATAGGAGAAGGGTGATTAGCAGGCAAAAACCTGAAATATATATGTTCTAAAAACCCTAAAAATAAAATATTCAAAGTCACTAGATTTAGTGGCAAGTTTATATGTAGACATTTAAAAATCTATTTTCAATTTCCTATGTTGTAGATAACATGAAGTCATGTAACTTGTGAACATTAGCTAAAAGATCATATTTTACAATTTGACCATAGTAAACACTTGACGTAAATGTCATCAAATAGTCAATGAGTCCATTGGGCAACTTTACGTGCCCAATCTGTCCCAGGTTCTGTGAAGGCTACATACTACCTGCCAAATAGAAACACACTGTGATCCCAAGGCATAAGCTCATCATGTTTTAACAAAGCAAGTCTGCCCGCTGACAGAAAAGACAAGGGAAAGGAATGACATCAAGTTACCCTTGTTAATTCTATTTAAACTGCAAGATCTTGAGAGCAGTCGAGTCTGAATGGAAAGAGTCAAGGAACTAGGATTCCCAGTAGAAGATGAGGGTAAATTTTTTTTAATTAATGGAAAGCTGTTCCATTAATAAGGATGGAAGATGTTTAGTGGGGGTACAAAATGGTGAACACTGTTTAAAACAAGAGGACTTGAATCATGGAATATGCATGTGCATATAATGTTACAGGATCTTTGGGGTGTCACTTTTCTGGCTGGAAACCTCTGTGGCCAGTGGCACCTTTGCCCAAGTTTTGCTCTGGCCCACTGGGCTCATTTTGCCTACCCGCCCTGGCAGGCTGCACTCAGCTCATGCTACTGGCCTGGGTCCCACGCCTGCTAAGGGCAAGTCAGGTGTGGAACTGCAAAGGGAGTGTGAGTGAGCATGGGGTCTGGCCACTGTGCACAGTCAGACATGCTGGCTGCTACGGCGGGGCAGGCAGCTCCAGGTGCTGGCACAGGCACCAGCTCTCTGCGAGGCTGCGGCTGGACCAGGAACACCGCAAGCAGCTTCCACAGCTGGCACTGAGAACACAGTGGCACCCGGAAGCTTGGATATGCGAGGAACCTCAGGGTCCCAAAGAGGGAGTCACAGTTCTGGCTTGGGGAGCTCCCAAGTCTAGGTGACCTGGAGGGCCACAGTTTCCTTCTCTTTGCCTGCAACATGGCGAGCAAGGGGCATGTCTCAGCCCTCTTTGTGTTATAGCTCTTTTAGCCTCACCATTCTGTGGGTCCCAAATTCTGTGGGTCCCAGGTTCTTGTCCTGTGACCAGGAAGAATGAGGTATGCAGACAAGTGGAGGGTGAGCAAGACGAAGAGGAGCTTTTTTAGGTGATAGAACAGCTCAGAGGAAACCCACAGGGAGCAGCTCCTTTCCACAGCCAGGGTGTTCTGACGAGTGTTCAGCTCCTAGCAGAGAGGGTAGCTCCTCTGTACTAGGAAAGTCATCTTGACAAGTGTTCAGCTATCAGCAGAAAAGGCAGCCCCTCTTTGCAAATGGTCATCCCATCAACTCTGCAGCTCTCAGCAGAGAGGAGGCCCTACAGTGAGTTGCTCCTCTCTGCAGATGGTCATCCCAATGTCTCTATAGCTGTCAACAGAGAGAGGGCCCTAGAGTACTTTGCTCCTCTCTACAGTTGGTTATCCCAATGTCTGCTCAGCACTGGCTGAGTCCGGGGCTTTTATGGGCTTCAGGGTAGAGGAAGTGTGTGCTGATTGGTCCATGGGCGGCCATGGGCAGGCCCAGAAAAGGTACCACAAGTTCCCACTCCAGTCGGTGGGACTGGCAGCTAGGCCTGCAGGTGGGGAGTCACCAGGGTCCTGCCCCCTTCTGCTCAGGAAACTGTCTGCCTCCTGCTGCTGTTCATGGTGCCCAGGCTATAGGTATGAAGGGGCACCTGCAGGCCAGCATCTAGCTGCTCTCAGCCCCCCTCGGATTCCCTTCTATGCTTGTTGGCACCAAAAGTTCAGAGGGAGCTGAGGTGGCAAGGGGCTGGTGTGTAAGCACTGCCCCAAGCATGTGCACACTTGGCCAGGCTGCCACAACACCCAGGCTCAACCACAACTTTGCTCTGAGATTAGAGCAGGCACCGACAGCAGGGAGAAGCCAGACAGCAGAAGCAAACACTTCAGAACCTGTTGGGAGAGTCGCGGGGGGATGGGGGGGACTTTCTGGGTCCCCAAGAGTGCAGAGATGCCTGGGTCCACAGCTGCAGTTTGGGAGGCTGCAGCTGTACCCAGGAAGGCAGGGATCCTGCCTGCTTCCTGGCCCCAACAGCACAGGGATGCCCAGGTCCACAGCCGTGGCTTGGGTGGCTGCAGCAGCACCCGGGGAGCACCCGCCCCAACTTGGAAGGGGTGGGGCTCCCACTTGTCCCCAGCTCCTGCTGGCTCCATGGAGCCCACAGCCCCAGCCACGCCTCCCTGCTGCAGCTGGCCTGATGGCAGCAGCCACTCCAGATGGCCTGCTGCTGCCGTTAATAATCAGCACTGAGGCCAGGTGCGGTGGCTCACACCTGTAATCCCAGCACTTTGGGAGGCTGAGGTGGGCGGATCACTTGAGGTCAGGAGTTTGAGACCAGCCTGACCAACATGGTGAAACCCCGTCTCTACTAAAAATACAAAAATTAGCCAGGTGTGGTGGCATGGGCCTGTAATCCCAGCTATTCAGGAGGCTGAGGCAAGAGAATCACTTGAACCCAGGAGGCAGAGATTGCAGTGAGCCAAGATCACGCCACTGCACTCCAGCCTGGGCGACAGAGCGAAACTCCACCTCAATAATAATAATAATAATAATAATAAATAATCAGCACTGAACTGCAGCAGAGAAGTTTGAGCTGCACACTAAGGAGAGGGTAAGTAAAAACTAACACTGTGAAGTGATGAGAGCTCAAAGTGATGTTAAGCCCCACTATTATAATAGAGCAAGTGTAGCACAATGGGACGAGTTTCTGCATGACACAAAATAGAAGTCCTCATGGAGGACTTCATCAACCTGATGAACATTAATATGAGTTTCACAATCACTAGAGATTAATTTGCTCATTTGTATTACCATCACAGTATATTTGAAATTTTTTACTAACACTTCAAAGCAGATGTTAGCTAAAAGAACTTTTCTCATATGTCTAATCTATATTTCACATTGTTATTTGGGCACTCTTATATTCAAGAAATACCATCTAAGATCCATCCCGTTTCCAGAAAAGAAACATGTTTATTATAAATTCAATAATATATAAAAGTAACCTATGACCACGTTTAAAATGTGTTTTAAGATTTTTGATTTAACTAATGTAAAGTAAGATAAAATTATATAAAAGTTGAAAAAGAAACAAGATTATGAGTATTTACAGATGATAAAACTGTATAATAAGACATGGAGTAAAACATTTTAAAACTAAACAGGTGATAGAATTTAAAATGCAAGAAGCCAGTAAAAAGCAAAATAGATACTGTAGAAAAAGAAAGCAGTAATGTCAGCACAAGCTTACAAATCCTCCCAAAATGCTAAGGAAAAACAGAGAGGAAGAATAAAAGATAAGATGGAGAGATGGAAGACAAACAATATAGATATAACAAACATAAATGGAAAAGAAGCAGTGTTTAAATATAGAAAACTTTCCTGAGCTCAAGAAATATATAAATATATAGAGTTATGGGGGACGATTTTATGATCTGCATGGTGTGTTTTCTCCCTTCTGCTAACAGTTCTGGACATTTCTTTTAGAAAACTACCATTCCACATGGTCCTGGTGGGGCTTACAATTAGAATGCCTGCATTTAGTTACCTTCTAGTTAGAAAAGTCTGAAAAGAAACATGGTTAATTCTTGTATATAGACCCATATTTTAAAAATCACTAAGAATATTATCTGGCTTCTTGGTTTGCAACCCAACAGGCCAGAATCATGTACAACATCTGCTATGGAATAAAGTCAATTACTTGTTACAGCCATGGACAAAGTCACAAGCATAAAGCAGATAATAGAAGCTTCAGGCAAAGGGTTGTATAAAGTGACAGCATAGGTCTTGATTGATTGATATACTTCACAGCAAGAAAAAAGATGATGGGAATGTTGGAAAGCCCATTTATGGGTCATATGGATCAGAGAGTGTCCCAATATAGACTGCAAGGCTTCTTAATACATCTAGGAAAGCTGAATACTCCAGTCTTAACCTTTGTGTATGAGAGTAACCTAGATTGCTCTGCCTGGATAAAGATAACCTTCCTACCTACCAATACAGAAAGGGCAAGTGTTTGCTTTCAGGTAAGCAGCCACAGAAATAGCAGGCTCTCCCTGGAGGAAAAGATATCACTGAAAGAACAGATTCTTCTTGAAGCACATCTGTGTCTATGTTAAAGCAAAAATTCACTGAGAGAAAAAATTATGGTTAACCAACACAAGCTCTAGGTTAGAAATTCCTAGTCAACCTCCTAGATTCCTCTGTATTCACTACTCACATATAATTAATTACTAAGTCTTGATGTTTCTACTTTTTAAATATTTATCCAATCTGCCCCCTTATCATATCCTTATTGCTACTGCTTTAGTTCATGCCACCATCACTTCTCACCAAGATTATTGTAATTAGTTCCTCCCAACTATTTTGTCTCCATTTCCCCTCCTTCCATCTCTACTTCCCAATCCATTTCCTAAACACCACCATCATTACTCAGAATGATTTCACATCCATAAACCAATTATGTTTTATTTCACAGTGTGCACCAAGCATATTTTTATTACCAATAGAAGTAAATTCAAAAGACAAAAAACATTCACTTAATGTCTTTTAGCTTTTTTACTATAAGATGCTAAATTTTTAGAATTGGACATTAGTTGTTTCATCTAGAATAGTTCCTTCCTGGCTTTTTAGAAACCTAAGGTAACTAAGACTGTATCTTTGCTTTGAAATACTGTGAATTTTTGCTATTTGGATTCAGGTATTATGAAACAAGACTCAGATTTTCATTTAAAACTTTCTTCTTCCAGTTATAGAAACTTGAGAAGTAATTTGTGCAGTACAAATGTTTAATTTTAACACACACAATATCACAAACATATGCTGAAATTATAAAATATATAACAGGTCAGCTAACAAGGAACAGACATTTTTCATCAACATAATGATTGGTAAATAATGCCTATACATAAGGTACAGATCAAATGATATGGTATTCATTTATCAGGTGCTCTTGAAGATCTTGGTAGTACTCACAAATTCTTAAAGATATATTAGAATTTGAAAATCATATCTTTATTATTTCTTATATATACACTTTAAAATAAACAAGAAAAATACTGCTATCATAAAATGTTTCATTTATAGTTATAAATTGTTTTTAAAATAGAGGATAAAACACCAATTCATTTGCCTGGCATACAAAGCCCTCCACAATCTGGCCGTCGCCTACCTTTCTAGTCTCTTCTCTCAGCATCCTTCCACACATGCTCTGTTCTCTGGTGGTAAATACTTATCGTATTGTTTTCCATCTCAGTGCCTTTGCATATGATATTCTTTTACTGTCAATACTCTTTAATTCCTCTTCCCTTCCAGCACCATCTAACTGGATAACTTCCCCTCTATTGGACAGACAGTAACTAACCTGCAGACCCAGACAACTCCCAGGCCACCAACACTCCTCCCACTTACTACATGCACACACAGACAAACACATCAGGCTGAACTAGATTCGAACCTAATAGATGTGGCCTATTAAATCTATCAAGGTTTTTATTACTTACGTTAGCTTTTCACCAAAACTACTGAAACTAACAGCTGTTAGAAAGCCTAGAGAGATCACACTGAGGTTTTCACCTGACCAACTGTAAGCAGCTGTGAAAGATCTTGTTCATCAACAGGCAGGGATTCCCTGATCATCGCAGGACGTAGGCTTATCACTGCAGAAGAGACTTTACATTCTGTATGAGTATGTAGCTCATGTAATTATTTATAAATATTACATTTGAAAGACAAATATTTAAATGGATGAGCAAAGGACTGAAAAACAGCCAATATGATCTGACAGAGAAGAATAAAGAGAGGGAACATAAAAAAATAGATATAGAACTGGGCGCGGTGGCTCATGCCTGTAATCCCAGCACTTTGCGAGGCCGAGGCAGGCAGATCACAAGGTCAGGAGATCGAGACCATCCTGGCTAACATGGTGAAACCCTGTCTCTACTAAAAATACAAAAAAATTAGCTGGGCGTGGTGGCGGGCACCTGTAGTCCCAGCTACTCAGGAGGCTGAGGCAGGAGAATGGCGTGAACCTGGGAGGCGGAGCTTGCAGTGAGCCACGACTGCACCACTGCACTCCAGCCTGGGCGACAGAGCAAGACTCCGTCTCAAAAAAATAAATAAATAAAATAAATAAAATAAAATAAATATAGAAATTTAGACAGATACAGGAGTAGACAAATTGAACATAATTGGGAGCCTAGATTATATAGTAATCAGGAAAATAGAAATCAAAACCACAAAGTGATACCACTTTATACCAATTCAATCAGAAAAAAATTAAGAAGTCTGACAAGTCCAAATGTTGAAAAGAATAGGAAGCAACATGATTATGTATTAGTGGTACGAGTACAAACTGGTACAATCCCTCTGGAAAGCAATTTGGCATTATCTTTTAAAGTTAAACATTTTTTTTTTTTTGAGACGGAGTCTCGCTCTGGAGTGCAGTGGCATAATCTCAGCTCACTGCAAGCTCCGCCTCCTGGGTTCACGCCATTCTCCTGCCTCAGCCCCTCCGAGTAGCTGGGACTACAGGCGCCCGCCACCACGCCCGGCTAATTTTTTTTGTATTTTTAGTAGAGACGGGGTTTCACCGTGGTCTCAATCTCCTGACCTCGTGATCCGCCCGCCTCGGCCTCCCAAAGTGCTGGGATTACAAGCGTGAGCCACCGCGCCCGGCCTAAATTAAACATTTAAATAGCCTATGACTCATCAGTTTCACTCCTATATACTCTAGAGTACATATGGAATATGAAGAAGAGGAGACTTGTACAAGAAAGTTCTTAGAAGTACTATTCATAATAGCAAAAAACAAGATAAAACAGACAACAACAACAACAAAAACAGGAAACAATCCAAATGTCTATCAATAAGAAACTGGAGCAAAAAGTTTTTGTATAGTCTTACTATGGAACATACAACTATAAATAAAACTATAGCTACTTGAAATAGTTAAATCTCAGTAATATAATTCTGTATTCAAAAAGCAAACACTAGATGACAACATATAGTACACCTTTTTTAAATTAAGAGACAATACTACTAAAGGATATATTATTTAGACACACCTACATGTGATAAAACCAACTGAAAAACCCAAAAAAGAATGAAAGGCATGAAATCTACAATAGTGGCTACCTGTGATGCAGAAATAAGGAGATGGAATAAAAAAACAAATACCTAAGTAGAAGAAAGTCAGTAATATTCTAGGTCTTGGATTGGGATTGCAAAATGTGTACTTTAAAAATAAGTTAATAAAAAACAAAATTGTCATAACTATAAGAATTTCAAATGTCTTATAAGCTGTATCTGTCATGTACTGCTGAGGAGTTACCAAATCTTCTATAAATAAGCTTGATACCTTAGAAATTTCAGTGAATCAATAAAGAAACTCTTGAAAAATTCAATGCAAGTAGGATTCTTAAAACTTTTATACCATTTTCCTGGATTTTTTTTCAAAAAAGAAAGAAATGAAAGGGCTTTACCATACCTGATTTCCATGAAGATCTAAGACATCTAAGCTTTTCAGATTCTCCAGATTTGAGATTTTCTTGATTCTGAAAACCAGGATAAGTAGAATAGAAATACGGATGTATCACATCTATCTGTAAATCAAAGTATGCTAAGGCCTAAAGGTGTAACTCATTTTAATTTACTCTATCTACATATATAGTTATATATATTCAACAATAATATATTTCCCTCTGATTTATTATAATTTTAAAAAATGCAATACCACTCAAGAGAAAGAGAGTTTAACTGTCACACCATTAGAAAAGAGCAATCCTATGTCTAAGAACCATAAGTCAAGGCACTTATTCAAGACAGTTCTTCACATTAGAGTATAATCTAAACCCCTTAGTTCTGCCTACAAGGCACTAACCTGGCTGCTGACCCTTCAGCCAGCCTTATCTCCTACCACAGGCTCACTCACTCACTCTGCTGCAGCCACAGAGGCATTCTTGCTGTGTCTCTAACCTGGCAAGTACATTTCCACTTTAGGGTATTTATTCTTGCTGTTCCTACTCCCCTAATGTTCTTTCCTCAAAACTTCACATTATTCAGGTCTCAGATCAAACAACTCTTCAAAGTTGCTTCCAGATGACCATATTTAAAATGCCTTTCCCTTCCTGTCCCCATTACTCTTTCCTTTCTCTGCTTTGACTTCACAGAACTGATCATAGCCTAAAATTATATTATTTTGTGTTTACATTTTTAAAACATCTCTCTTGCCAAATTAAAATGTGAGCTTTAAAAGGACATTCTGACATACTCTCTACTCTATCCCCAGCACTCATAACAGTGCCTGGTGCCAAGTAGGTACCCAATAAATATTAGTTTAATGAATGAATGAACATACTAACTAAATGAATAAGTTGTATGCACAAGGGTATTCATAATAGGATCCTTTATGACAGAGACAAATTGCATACCACCTAAATGCTTTCTATTGGGACCTGCTCAGTTTGTAAAATGCTTATATTTATTTGAAAATTTTGATATGCCAGATGGGAGCAATGGCAAAAAAGGAACAAAAAATTAAGTTCATACAACCCATCTTTATCACCATATATTTATCACCATCTATTTTTGTTGTCCTTGTTTACTGCCTCAAAGAACCATTTCCACCTCTCTGAGTGTTTTCAGAACTTGGATCATCCATTGAATAATATATATGTTTTCTATATATAGTGTGTATATATGTGATATATATATGTAGTGTGTATGTATATACATACATACTGATCATTACCATGTAAACATAATGCAGACTTAAACTTCATTAATTTCTGTCTCCATTTGATCTCAGTTATATCATTGCCAAATCAAGAATTTTATTACCACAAGCCAATTCAATCCAATTTAATTTATAAAAATATTTCTCATATGCCCACCATGTATCATCGCTGTGTAGCTGTAGATCTTCCTCACTCCCTTATCACACACACGCACACACCACACTGCCTTATCACCACCACCTCCTCATCAGTCTTCTCTCACATCATCACCCTGACAGAATCTGTACCCTATTCCTACCTCACTTCATCCACATCATCAGCATTCTTCCAGACTCACTGGACTCTTTCACTAGCCTTCACCTAGTGCCAGGCATTTAATACTATCCTATCTAGAATTTAAATCTCTCAAATAGCTAAATTAATAGCCCAACCAGATGGGAAAACAGCTACAACTTTCTTTTTTTGTTTTGTGTGTGTGTGTGTGTGTGTGTGTGTGTGTGTGTGTGTGTGTGTGTGTGTGTGTGTGTGTGTGTGTGTGTGTGTGTGTGTGTGTGTGTGTGTGTTTTGAGACGGAGTCTCGCCCTGCTGCCAGGCTGGAGTGCAGTGGTGCAATCTCAGCTCACTGCAACCTCCGCCTCCCGGGTTCAAGTGATTCTCCTGCCTCAGCCTCTCGAGTAGCTGGGACCACAGGTGCGAGCCACTATGCCCTGCTAATTGTTGTAGTTTTAGTAGAGACGGGGTTTCACCATGTTGGCCAGGATGGTCTTGATCTCTTGACGTGGTGATCCACCCGCCTCACCCTCCCAAAGTGCTGGGATTCCAGGCATGAGCCACCGCACCCAGCGTAGGTACAACTTTCAACACAATTTTTCCTCTGCCTGCTTTGCTCCTGAAATACCTACAACAGTTGCAGAAAATTATAGTACCCTAATCATACAGCTTAGGACAGAGCCATGCGTTCTAATAGCTATTAGAGAAGCCTTTTATTCCATTCTTTTATACTTCCAAGTTCACATTCCCTAAAACAGTGGTTCTCAAATTTCTGGATTTATCAGAATCACCCGGAGTGCTTGTAAAAACACTATTTATGAGTTTCTCTTACCCTCCTTTGAACAAGCTTTGTCATCCTGCTGTTTCCTATATTATTGAATTAATTAAAATGTTGGCCTGTGATTACTATTTGTCTGAGAATTATGTTTTTAACATCTTGAAAATTATACATCAGGGATAATGGAGATTATATTAGCCCAAAGTTCTCCGATTTGAAGAATGAATGTAGCCTGTTTCTGTCTTTATGAGAAAGGTGCTTCTGAGCACCTTTAAGGCCCTTCAATCAGAGAAACCACCATGTGCAGTATGTATTCCCTCAGAATTGCACCAGGGCCTCACATTCACTCCCTATCTGTTGTGACTGCAACCACCTTTGCAAAATTGAGAAATCTAACATAACTGACTCCATCTTGCTTCTAATCATACAAGCTAACTGTCTTTGCTCATTCCTACACATAGGCCAAGCTAACTATGAGAAAAATTTAGTTTACAGTTTAACTTTAAACCAAAGATGATAACAGTCCCTTCCTGAAACTAACCTCATCTTTGTTCAGGAACCAAAAACATCTTCATAAAACTAATGAAAGATGACAAGGTTAGCCGGGCGTGGTGGCTCACGCTTGTAATCCCAGCACTTTGGGAGGCCGAGGTGGGCGGATCACGAGGTCAGGAGATCGAGACCATGGTGAAACCCCGTCTCTACTAAAAATACAAAAACATTAGCCGGGTGTGGTGGCGGGCGCCTGTAGTCCTAGCTACTCGGAGAGGCTGAGGCAGGAGAATGGCATGAGCCTGGGAGGCGGAGCTTGCAGTGAGCCGAGATTGCGCCACTGCACTCCAGCCTGGGCGACAGAGCGAGACTCCGTCTCAAAAAAAAAAAAAAAAAGATGACAAGGTTAGGATTATGTCAGGGGCCTGAATTCTGCTAAGATGGAGGCATAATTAAATGATAACCAGTCATTGTTTTCTAACCTACCTTTTTGTAATTGCTTACTGCTCAGGAATCACAGAGCCAATGGTAATAAGATTTGTGACTTCCCCAATTTCCCCTATAAATAACATTGTTAGTGAAACCTAAGACTAGTGTTTGAGATATTTTTCAGATATATTTTCAGATTCTGGTAGACCAACTGACACCACCCAGACTGGTGATTTCTACTCAGGAAATGACTCAGTGCAAGAAGACAGTTTCAACTTCCCTGTGATTCCATCCCCAATCCAACCAATAAGCAGAACCCATATTCTCTAGCCTCCTGCCTGCCAAACAACCTTTGACAATCCTAGTCTCCAAATTCTTAGGGAGGCAGATTTGAGAAATATCTCCTCCTCCATCCTCCTCACTTGACTGCCTTGTGATTATTAAACTCTTAGTTGCAACACCTGCTGTCTCAGTATGGGCTTTTCTGTACAGCAGGCAAGAAGAACCCATTGGGCTATAACATGACTTCTGGTATTAGTTAGCTTTGACACATAGCTGCTTTATGACTCTCACATCAGATTCGGATCGCCCAGGTGAACAGGAAGAAAAACAGACAAGTCGTTCAATCAGTTAAACCCAAGACCAACCAAACATCTTGCTCTCTTGTTCTCATGAGTTGCCTTTGGTATAAATTCTCTTTCCACCCCACAACACCTGAAATGACCTAAAAACATACCCAATTCTAAAGAATTCAGAGGTAAATGAAGGCATCAGTTGACCTAGAAGGCCCCTACTGGTCAGATTAGGTATTGATGTGAGGAATCTGCAGAATCCTAGCCAGTGCCCCCAAATTTGACCATTTTTACGTTAACACCAATGTGACCTGAAAGATTTATTTAAAAAAGAAGTTCTTCCATTGAATAGAAACTGAAACTAGAAAAAGATGAGGCTCACCCATCACCTGAGACCTCTAGGGATATATCACAGCCTGTCTCTGCAGGCCACATTATGTTACTGATGCCAGGATAAAGACCTCACTACAGGACCTATATGAAGGCTCAGCTTTTCAGGTGTCAGAAACAAATCCTTAAGTGGGAAACTTCAAGGAGTCAAAAGGAAGGAAACAGAGAATCCCAGGTTCTAACAAAGAGTTTTGATCTATAATCCTGGGTGATCAGAAGAAAATGCAGAGAAGTTCTATGCATTAGCCTGTAATGACGAGGGTGGCAGAGGACCTGGAGAGGATAAGCAGGAGATACTGAAGGCAGAACAATTAGAACAAGAACTTTGACAGCAATGTGGGGTTGGGAGTTCTTTAGTATCAATGGAAACCTCACATACAGAACCTGAGCAAGATTCTTTCTTAGCTTTAGAGTAGAAATCTTTGTTGGAGTTGCCTGAACCCAGAGGCATGTGATTGCCCTGGATTTCCATATATGGTTCCACTGCCTTGGACCAAAAGACAATGCAGAGTTTTGTAATGTGGGAAGGGGAAAGCGTTCTGAACTTGACCAACAGGAAGCAACAAGTCATCTAACACAAATGCGTGAAGAGACAGGGTAGCAGATGTACTTCCCTCTTTACCACCATCCTCAGCCAGGTTTGCTTAATGTTCACAGAGTACTAACCCAGGACAGATTTCCATCTTCACAGCTCACAGGCCCCTTGCTGTGACAAAGTCAGCTGGCTGGAGAGCATTTGGCGTTTGTTTTAGGGATCAGACTTGCATTTCACTGACACTTGAAAAACATGCAATAGGGGAGAATATGGAAAGTTTTCTTCTGACTCATTTTCTTTTTGATTCAAGAACACTAATAGTTCTAGAACTGTTCAACAGCTATTCGTTTATGTGAAAAGTAAAATAAGATTAAAACCAAACAAATAACAAATAAAAAAGATGGAGGAGTAGAAAGAGGAAAAAGACACAGCATTAGATTGCTTTTACTTCACTAACATAATGGCATAGTAAAAAGGCATTAAGTCTCTTAGAGTTGAAAGAACAAAAAGACCTTAAATAAAGTCAGAAGCTCAGATAGACTGGATAGACTGGTACCTTCAAGGCACGAGTTATCAAAAACAAAAACAACAACTTAAAGAGTAAATTCTAAGAAGCCAGAGAAGCTGAAAAGTACAAATAGGAAAACAGAATAGATGGAAAGATGACTTAAAATGGTAGGAACCAGGAGCAGTGCTTAAATACTAGAGAAAGTGATTTTAAATATCACTAAAAATATTATCTCAAGGACTAAAAGCAGGGAATAATGACAATGGTATTAAAGAATAATTGCAAGTGAGGCAAATCAGTAACTCTGAGGATCAGAAACTAGTAAAGAAATCTCTGGGCAGCTGGGCGCGTTGGCTCATGCCTGTAATCCCAGCACTTTGGGAGGCTGAGGCAGGCAGATCACGAGGTCAGGAGATCGAGACCATCCTGGCTAACATGGTGAAATCCCATCTCTACTAAAAATACAAAAAATTAGCCGGGCATGGTGGCGGGCGCCTGTAGTCCCAGCTACTCAGGAGGCTGAGATAGGAGAATGGCGTGAACCTGGGAGGTGGAGCTTGCAGTGAGCGGAGATCGCGCCACTGCACTGCAGCCTGCAGCCTGGGCGACAGAGCGAGACTCTGTCTCAAAAAAAAAAAAAAAAAAAGAAATCTCTGGGCAAGAGAATAGGGAGACTAGGGAATGCCTTAAATGTATGAAAAGTGAACTTCCCTTCTCACCTTACTCAGTGAACTGCTCTGGTGGCATTCCCTTATTGTATAGACTTTGTATATATCTAACTTTACAAAAGTCACTTTGCCTTTCCATTTCTCCATCTGTAAAAAGAGGAAGCTACTCTCTGAGGTCATTTCAAGCTCTAATACTCTATGATTCTATAATCTCCCTGCTATGGTTTGAATATTTGACCCCACCGAACATCATGTTAAAATTTGATCCCCAATGGGTTGCCTAATAGCAACATAAACAGACTAAGATACTCTCCAAATTTGCTCAGACTACATAATGCTTAGCTTAACACTTGAACTAATTAATAAACTACACTGATAGAAGCCTTCATAGAAACTATGGAAAACAGACAAGAGCCTAGCACTCTGGGACATGACATTGGGAAAAGTATCTTATATTATCACTGGGTAGTGAGAATAAAGACAGTCAAGGCTTTATTTTGGGCACACAATACCCCAAACTATGGCACATTGGCCTACTGAGTAATTTAAGCTGAAGGAAATTGAGAAAATCATATAAGGAGGAAGCTCAGGCCAGGCGCGATGGCTCACATCTGTAATCCCAGCACTTTGGGAGGCCAAGGCAGGTGGATCACAAGGTCAAGAAATTGAGACCATCCTGGCCAACATGGTGAAACCCCATCTCTACTAAATATACAAAAATTAGCTGGGCATGGTGGCACACGCCTATAGTCCCAGCTACTCGGGAGGCTGAGGCAGGACAATCACTTGAACCCGGGAGGCAGAGGTTGCAGTGAGCCGAGATGGCGCCACTGCACTCCAGCCTGGTGACAGTGCAAGACTCCATCTCAAAAAAAAAAAAAAAAATGGAGGGAGCTCACTATCTGACCTTCTCCCACCTTTCTCCCCTACGGCCATAAAAAGAATTCTCTGATCTACCTACCCTACCTTACATTTAAGATACTTTTCCTAAGCTCACTGTCTGAGCTTCTCTCACCTTTCTCCCCGAGGCCATAAAAAGAATTCTCTGATCTACCTTCCAGATAGATAGAAGTATCTGATCTATCCCTTCCCTTTTTGGATATAGGGCAGGATTCCTCTGGAATGAGGGTCTTATGACGCTCATGGAAGGAAGCAATGGAAGTAAAATACATAATATACCCCAAAAAAGGGAATGAAGACACAGAGACACCAAGAAGAATCTGAACAAATAGGCCTTGCTAAGTTCCCCCAGTTTATTACCATTAGATCATACCTCCTTTTGTCCAATCATACTGTCCACTTGTTTTCAAGCCTAAGCCTAAAAATACGCAGTTTTCCCTGTTTTGGAGGATATTCATTTATGAGGGCTCTTGTGTCATGTAAAAGTTGTATTAAATAAATTGTTAATGCTTTTCTCTTGTTAATCTGTCTTTGTTATAGAGTGTCGGCCATGAACCTTGAGACAGGTAAGGAAAAGATAATACTTTTTTTTCCTGCAAGGAGTAATCCAAGATCCATGCTAGGGTGGGAGGCAGGGAAAGATGGGGGAGGAGAACGTAGCCTGATTATAACATATATCTAAAGTCTTCATTTGATAATTAAAAACTATTTTTGGATTTTAGTGTAAAGCCCTTCTTTGTAGGCATTGCAAAAGCTATTCAGTAAAATAGAATGAAAAGTAGTGAATGAATCTCAAAGAAATGAGTCAAGAACTGTATAGTTGCACTACGTAATAGAGTTGTATAAAAGGAACTGGGGAAGTTCATATAGGATGTAATGTTAGATACACTCTGAAACTACCATCTGAAAAAAGAATCAATTTGTGAGATAATCACAAAGTATCGAGTGTCTACCCTCAGTCAAATCACAAAGTATCGAGTGTCCACCCTCAGTCAAACACTGGGAAGAGTCACAAGTGAAACACATAAGCCTAAAGTGAATACATATGTCTAAAGTAAGTTCTAAGAAAACAAAATCAAGGCCAAAGTCTGCTATTTACTTCCCTATAAGATACGGCACTGGAAAGCAATGGAAGTAAAATACATAATAAATGTTATCTGGTGTGACAAACTGTCATACTGAATCTCATGAAACAAATTATGACTGGATCTTAATTCATTCAACTAATTCAAATAATTTTTAAAAATTTTTAGCCTATTCATTTCTTAAGTATTATTCAATTCTAAGTTGTCATCTCCACACTAATCCTACACATAACATTAGGCTACAAAAACTGCTCTACAAAGAATACCTGTTTTTCCCCAACAGAAGGACACGAAGACATCTCAGAGTCGAAAGCCCACTAATTTCTTCAATCTGGTTATCATAGAAATCCAAGGATATTAACTTCTGTAGATTAGAAATATTTTGTATCCGAGTTATAAAATTGTGTTGAAAGTTCAACAGACGAAGGTGGTCTTCCCCGTTGATGATAGGACATACGGTCAGCTTTTGTCTAGAAAAAATGTTAAAAAGTTAATTAGGTTATGATTCAGCCACCTACCTCCTCTTACAAATACTATTAGTAGTATATTTGTGCTCCCATTCTGTGAGGAGAAAAAAATAAGTTGGACCACTTCCAACCCCCATGAGCTAAGCGACCTATATTTAATTGTAAATCATTCACAAAAAAAAAGCCAATAGACTTTGACAGGGTTTATTATTAAAATTACGTCTAAGGTCTCATAGTATTTAAAAAACTCAAATATAAGTTATTTCACATGAAACTGACTTAACATGAGAAAACATTCAACATAATTGCCTTTTGTGATAGAGGTTTAAATGGCTGAAAGAATCTTGTCACATAACCAGACAAATGCCCTTGGCATCAATCCACTGATGTAACGATTGCCCAGGCAACTAAGTCATCAGAGTTAAAAACATATAAAAGTCTCAGAGAATCACAGACTCTTGAGCCAGATGACATCTTCAAAAGAGCAAGAAATTCAGCCATCTACAGTTCATTTTGATTAAAAAAAAAAAATTCATCCTGAGATCCATTAATGGCAAAGTGGTCCTTACTTACTATTTCCTTAGAAACTAAGATTTTAAGTATATGTTTACATGCTCAACACTTTGAACTTTGCAGAACATTTAGAGTGCTACAGGGTAGGATGAAACCTTAAAAATATATGCTTTGAGCTATATTTAAAACAGTAAGCCTCTATTATGCAAAATGTTGTAACATACTACATGTGAAGTAAATAAGTTCAGGGCCCTTTAAGAATTCTAGTAGTAAAATAATAGGGGCAGAGAGGAGGTCCTGTGTGATTCTACTCTGAGAGGTTAAAATACAGCTCAAGGAAAATACAGCTCTATCCGAGTGTGAACAACTCTAATAGGGAAGTTTATTAGAAATATTCTCTTTCAGTAGAAATCAAGTTAATGAAAGCTTTAAAGAAAATATATCAGAGTGTTACTAGCATAAGTGAAACTATGACAGTGATCAGAATCTTCCTGATGAAGAGAAAAAAGAATGATTCGCAGAAAAAAAAATTACAATGTTAATGGCTAACAAATATATGATGTTTAAAAATATAGATTCTGAAGAAACCTGTTTAAGACAGAGGAAAAGAAAAGGAAATTTTGGGCAATAGTTTAATTATTTTAATGTGTGGTTAATTTTATAATTCATTTCATGTATTCAATTATTTTTTTCACAGAATATTTAAAATTCACTTCATATATTCAATTATTTTATCACAATATTTTATCCAACTATTTTATCACAACTGTGATAAATCAATAAATTTAGTATATAAATTATAAATTAATAAATTGTAAGTATTCTACCTTAAAATTTGTATCTTTGTGCATCAGCTTAGCAAAAAATTTAAATCGTCTCACTTTTCCTGCTTCAGTCTTTTTCTTTTTCTCTTAGTTAAACTTACTGATACTCCCCAACTTCTATTTCATCCAATTCTTGAATCGGTCATCACTAAGATAGGAAAATAAATAACCTCCATCCTCCCTCTTACCTAAACTACCATAGATTGAAATAAAGTCACTTTCTCTGATTCTAAACACAGTGGTTAAGTCTCAGTGCCAAGGCTCACTTGTATACTGCTTAACCCCACAAACCGTTGTCACTCCAACAAAACAAGCAAGCAAACATACATAATAACCAGAGACCCATTGCCCTCAAGGGGAGTTTCTAGGCCTACAAAACTCTTGAGTTGCTACATCCTACCCCATTACCAATACATCTATCGGACTATGCCTTTGCTTCTGTGTTTCCTTCTTGGTGCCGATAGGCTGCCTTCCTGGTACTCCAGGCCTAACCTAACTCCCAAAACAGCCAGAGCCTAGCTCTTCCAAGTAGTTCTTCTCAGAGATGGATTCTGCCCTTGACCCCTCAGCCTCCTAGCTAAGAAGCTGCACAGCATGGCAGATCTGCCTTCGGAAATCACTGGCACTACCCACTGGCTCTCAAAAATGATCCCTGAGTTAGTTCCTTGCTGCTAGCCAAACTTTCTTGACTGCACATCCTGGTTCTTGTCAAATGGTGCCTAACTTTGTGATTCTGTCATTTTACAACCAACTTTTGAAGCGGAGTCAGTTCTCTCAATCCTTACTTTCTTGATAAGCAAGTCTCTGCCTAATCAAAGTTTGCTTCTCCACCCCAGAGGCCCATGCTGTTAAGGACCCATCTTCACAATTGCCTGAGTCATCCCAAGCTACAAAGGAAGTGCCTAACTTGTTATGTTAGTCTTACAAATACTGGCTCCTGTTAATGTCAAGTAACATGAAACGGAAGGGCTGAGGTACTATTCTTGGCCGGTCTTTTAAAGATCAAGAGAAAAGTTACCAAAAAAAACCCTCAAAACATTAAAATAATATCATGAAAGTTATAAATATTAGACAGCATTCTCAAAAACCACTTATACCGCAAAGATGTCATGAGAGATACTGCCCTTCAGTGTTACTTTTCCTACAAAAGAACATGTTAGAACCTCCAGCAGTTTTTCCCAACTATAAACACAGATAGTTCATTATAATTTGTTGTCAGGTGTGCACTGCTAAGCTAAAGGTATGCAAAACAGAGATATTTTCTCTGCTGGTTATACCACTGGGGTAGACAGAGATTGGGATCCTTCATCCACCATGCTACTGTGGATAGTTTCCTAGATGTAAAGATGGGGATCAAGTTCTAAATATATTCGTTCATTAAAAAAAATTTTATCAAGAGCGTGTTTTGTACCAGGTTCTGTTCTAAATACCAATAATACAGAACTGGACAAAAATTTCGGTGCTTATGGAACCTATATTCTAGTAGGAGACAGACAATAAACATAGTAAGTAAATAGTTATTATGTTATAGGGTAATAAATGCTAAGAAGAAAAATAATGAAAGCAGAGAAGGGGGCTAGAGACTTCAGTCTGGAAGGGGTTGCAATTTTGGAGAGGATGGCCAGAGAAAAATCATCCCTGAAATGATGACATTTAAGCAAAGACCTGAAGGCAGTAAGCCTAGAGATATGAGAAGGAACAGCATTCCAGGCAGAGGGAATAGCAAGTACCAAATTCCTGAGGTATAATCACTCTTGGTGTATTCAAGAAACAGCAAGGAGGCAGGTATGATTGGAGCAGTGAGTGAAGGAGAGTGTAGGAAGAGATGAAGCCAGTGAAGTAACAGGAAACTAGACTGGATAGGGCCCAGGAAGCTTATGTGAGGATTATATTGTGGTTTTTTTCTATACTACAATCCATTTTTCATCAATGTCATATTTTAGAATTGCTGTAGTACTCTTGTGAAGTATAGTCAAGCTCTTTTATGTTATATAGATATAAAATTCCTTACCGTACCTCAGGAAGGAGAAGCAAAAAATTGGCAAAAAAAAAAAAAAAAGATTATATCTAAATAGGAGAATTGAATAACTGGAGAACAGGAGGAAGGAGGGAGACTTGCATCTTTCAAGTCTTGTACCATGTCTGTGTATTACCTAGTCAAAAAAAAGAAAAGAAAAGAAATTGTCCTCACCTTTCTAGGCTCAACCTGTCTGAGTAAAGAATTTTCTCTTCAGAAGAACGTTGAAGAATAGGAAATGATGACAATGATGAGCTCACCAAATTAATATGATCACCTATTAAAAATGATATACAAATTACTTAATTAAGAAAAACCTTCGAAGTCCTGAAACTAAAGTCACCTTATATTTGGAGAATTTTGGCACCATAAATATCTTATCTAGAATGTATAGTTTCCATAGCTCTCCATATTTGAAATTAATTACTAAGCTGAATTTGTTTCTTTCCTTCTTAAACCTAAACTATGTGTTCCATGTATGCCAAATAATTTTTCCCTTGCCTTACAGATTGGTTGAAAGTACAGAACTACTCCAGTGCTATCTTTATTCCTTTGTAATCCTGACTCCTTGTCTTAAATTCTAACTCTCTATAACTAAAATGATAGTCCCTCATTACCAGATATATTTGGGCCAGCACTATGACAGCGCTGCTGGATTCTGGATTTTGAAGGTGTCTTAATGGAAGAATCTCCAAATGCTGATAAGGACCTCGTGGCAGTTTTCATTTCCAGCCCATATAGTTCTGTCACATTTGTTGTGGATGAGATGCATAGGAAATATACAAAAAGTAGTTTTGGATAGCAGACGTAAACCTCACATCATCTCTTTCTTTGTAAGTTCAGCCACTATTAGTAGAGAATATTGCCAAGATACCAAAGTGGGTGTCAGTAAATCTAGCATACCGTAGTTAGGGTCCACAAAGTATATGACACCCCTCTAAGGTTTATAGGCTGTTTGTTAGATGGTGTCCTTGCCATTACGTAGCTTTCAATCTAGCAGACTGAAATTAGTAAATACACATATGAAATTCATAAATAGAACAACATACATAAATGCAGAATAAAAAGAATACCTATTTGTAAGTTTGCACATAAGTGTGTCTAGTTATTTTTTACTTAATGAAGGTGGTTACAGATGGGTTTGAGGGGAGGTGAATATTAAGATATTTTCTAAAGAACTAGAAGAACGTAAATGGTCAAGAAGAAACAATGAGAAGTTCCAGAAATGAGGTAAGAATTTGAGTAATGGGTCAAACGTGACAGTTTGAATGCTAGAGGAAATCTACCATATTTTCCTCTATGAAAAGAAAATCTTCTGAAAGCAGCAACTGATGTTGAAATGCTTGAAAGGAGCACTAAGTATAATAGTAAAATAGAACCTGATGTTACCACAGAATTCTGCTGCTGAAACTAACAAAAAGATGAAAACCAAATCTAGAAAGCTAACCTACTCTTTGGGAGGTCACCAGACAATATAATGACAACTTAAAATCAAGTTCTATATAAATCATATTAAAAAGCTATAAGGCAATGGCATTTGCTAGCTTCCCCAGGTCTGCAAGGCATAAACTGAAGTATCTCACCCCTAGTTTCTTGAACAAAATAATCAGTGCTCACATCCCACTTTTCTGAATATTACGAAATATCAAGATAATAATGATGTTCTAGAGTATATGCATTCAGAATTGACATCATATTCACCAATAAACTGATTTTCTGACATAACCACATGCTAGCAAGATACCTAAAAGCAACCACAAGTCAGTAAATTGATTTGGAAATCAAGTCAAGATGGTTAAAAAAACAAAAACAAAACAAACAAAAACCCGTCTAAAAACTGACTGCAGTCTAAGAATTAACTAATTAAAGATTAATTGGTCAACTAAAGACAAAAGATTGAAAAACTCCAAGCAGCAGACAACCTCAGTTTCTCTTGTTAGCATTAGTTAGGTTTTTTGAATGATTTTGTTAAGGCTTCAAGGCAATCCTCAATTTTTAAGAGGCAAATTTAAACTTTACAAGACTTAAGATACAGAGGCAATAATCAAAGATTAAATTTACACTCAGTGAATAAAGGGATTTTATCCTTAAACTTTCTAGCTCTTTTTATACACAGAAGTCATAATCACTATCAGCATAATGAACTTACTGTCGATGTGATATACTGCTTATAATAAATAGAAAGACATAAGAATGATTAGGGTAAAAGGCCTTAAACCTACCATACAACAAGACCTTCTAAATAACTGGGAACCAGAGAGATCTGCAGTTAAAATATCCACATATATATGTGGGTATATAAATATCCACATATATATGTGGGTATATAAATATCCACATATATATGTGGGTATATAAATATCCACATATATATGTGGGTATATAAATATCCACATATATATGTGGGTATATAAATACCCACATAAAAACTACATTACTATGTGGCAAAATTTTCATCGTAACAGTTTGTTACTGTTTATTTCATTTTTCTTTCTTTCTTTTTGAGACAAGGTCTTGCTCTGTCAGCCAGGCTGGAATGCAGTGTGGCATGATTACTGCTCACTGCAGCCTCAAACTCCCAGGCTCAAATGATCCTCCTACCTCAGCCTCTCGAATAGCTAGGACTACAGGCATGTGCCACCACACCCAGCTAATTTTTGTATTTTTTTTTACAGATGGGGTTTCATCATACTGCCCATGTTCAAGATGGGGTCTTGAACTCCTGGGCTCAAGCAATCCACCCACCTTGGCCTCCCAAAGTGCTGGGATTACAGGCACGAGCCATAGCAACCGGCCTGTTATTATTTATTTCTTATATTACTATTTAACTTACCAGATATGTAGCCCTTGTCTTCCCAATTAAATTTACAAGCTCCTTGGGTGATGGACCTCATTTTACATTCTTTATATTCTTGGTAAAATCTAAATTCAGTAGGCAATCAATAGACAAATTAATTGTTTTTCCAGTTTACTAAGATTTAATTGAAAATCTACTTTGTGTGTGTTACTTCTGTTAAAAAAAATCTCAATATAAATAGCATTTCAAAGTGTTAAGAAGTATAATGGTCTAAATTTGGTGAGAATGTTCACTGCACTGTATGCTAGATACACAGATGGCTGGATGGCTGGTTGGAAGTATGACTATATAGATGAAGAGATGGATGCATGGATGGATAAATGAACAGATGGGTGGATGGACAGACAGGTGGATGGATGGACGGCATAGTACATATTGCCATATATGTGTGTCCACTCGGCCCTGTCTTTGAGATTGTTTTGGTAACCAAAATCTTAACTCTAGATTTTCCAGTGATTTATCATTATCTTAAGAGTAAAGTATTGCCTCTTCCCTTCTATACACACATTTTAAAATTCCTAATTAAGGGATTTAATCAATAAGTTCAGGTTAACTGAAATTTTATTATATAGTAGTTCCTGCAATATATGGCACTTATAAAATCTCAAAGACACAGGGGTTAACTCTTAATATTCTAAGAAGCCTAAAGAAATCACATATCAAGTTTTAAACTCACTAGCTTAAATAAAATATCAAGTGTCTTTACTTTTGACTGAGAGTACCATTGGTTAATTTGTGTGGACAGGCTATGATATGTTCGATTAATTTTGAAAAATAGGAAATGGCTGAAATTAATTATAATGATTGGGTATCAAGATACAGTTTATTAGACAGACATCCCTAAACTTTTCCTGATGAGGTGCTACTTACAATTTTTCCAAAATTTTATACCCTTGGAAGTAAAATTTGAGTACAAAAGTCAAGAAAATAACTAAGCTGTGTGGCCTTCTTTGCACGAAACTGCCTGGAACTATGGAGGGAGCACATTGAAAGTAGCCAGGTACACATTTAAGACATTTCAAATTAGTATCCTGTCACAGAACCTAATTTTGAATAAATTTTTTAAATGAGAAACCAATTAGGTTTTTTTCCCTAAAGAGTTAATTCATACTGAATGGGTCATTACTTATGTATAAAACTTTATTTATCTCTCAGGTTCACAAAATTCAATACATCCATACTATTTCCTCATTAGCAAATATCTAGTAATACTTTACCACTTAAATAAGTTTGCCCGGCCAGCCGTCCTCAAATGTTTACTAACTCCCTACTCTAACTCAAGAAAACCTTAGTGAAAGTACTTAATTTTGATTCGTGATTTCGGGAAAACTTTTAAGATATTGTTACCATAAATGTCAAGGCAATTGACAATGCAAGCATAAAAACCCTAGTTGAGGCTTCACATCTATAATTCTGTACCTAAAAGAGTGACCGGCACACAATACTTGCTTTGTAAATAAGTATTGAACTGAATCAAAGAAGGCAAAGACAGATGTTTTCCACACTGTGGAACTGCAGTTAGGCTGACGTCATGTCCAGCAATTGGCCAAGACAAGAGTGTAGAATGTAGGAAAGAGAAAAGATATGTCAGATTAGATGGGTCCAAGAAGTAGGTCCAGAAATAAAAAGAGAGAGAAAATTAACCAATATTTAAAATCGCCATATGTTCCCACAGTAATAACATGAACAACCTAGAAAGGCCTATACTGATCAGCCCTCTCATATAAACTCCTAAGAGGTAGAGGCAGTTTTGTATATGTGGATTCAGAAGTGTTTAACATGAGCACATTACAGAAAGCTAATGGCTGTCAGCAACAAACTAAGATTCAAATGTGAAGGAACGTTTTCTTTGATTTGAAAAATATATTTCAGAAATATAACCAGATCACATGAGGCAGTATTTGTCAAAGGATGACCCACAAACCATATACCTCAGAATCACTTGTGACATTATTAAAATGCACATTTCCAAATCCCGCTCAAGACCTACAAAATCATAATGGGGAAGATGGAGGGGGAGCACTAAGAATGTGCATTTTTAACAAGATTCCAAGTGATAGACACTAGAGTTTAAAGCCTTTAATATAAAATCTATAATTATATGTGATAGTAACAGGGAAAGATTGTTTCTTCTCTACTCCTGACTTTACATTCTTTCCTGATTTCCTTAATATTTGTGTGCCCATACTCTTACTCTCACTAATTAGCGACTTCCAAATACTGTTCTAATATGGTATTTGAAACATTCTTTTTCCATTCTCTAGTGTATAGCCCACCCTCAAAGTAAAATAATAACAGCTTTTTTCTGTATTGGAAATAATCTACTATGCTACACATATACAACCAATGATTTAAAAAAATACCAAACCAATTTGGTCCCAGTGAACCATTTCATTTTAAATTCAAGTTTATTCGGATCTAGTAATTCAACATTATTAAACACTTAACATTATTCAAAGATAATGACCACATCTGATCTGTACTCACTGACAATACCTTGCCTACTTGAGTAGTTTCTTTCAAGGTCATGTTGTAAAAGTCTACCAGGGAATGACGATGGGTCTTTATTTAGCTTGAATTCAACCTGAAAAACATTATTAAAGAAAAAAATATTTGGAGACGAATTTAACACCAAGCAGTGAAGATAAATTTAAAAAAATATAATAACTGATACACATGGTACAATGTGGATGAACCTTGAAAACATCATGCTAAGTGAAAGAAAACTGACACAAAATACCACTCTGGCAAATCCATAGAGATGGGAAGCATATTTGTGGCTTCCAGGCATTTAAGGGAAGCAAGGAATGGGAAGTAACTGCTTAATGGGTACAGGGATTCCATTTGGAATGACGAAAAAATTCTGGAACTAGATAGAGATGATGGCTGCACCTCTATCATTGTATTTTACCACCCACAAAATCAGGGTCAATTTTATGAGGTCGGATAAAAGATACTCCAAGCTGAGACACTTCCAATCCCTCCACGCTCTCACCACAAATACAATGATTAAAAGAATCATTTGCTACAAAAAAAAGCACACAATATAAATAAAATGCTGTTGAAAAAATCACTGTTTTGATCATTATAATCCTTTTAAATGTCCTATTATAATATAATAAAATTGTATATTTAAGCCTTCTAAGATCTAAAATAATTATCTGGTGGGAGGACTGAGAAAAACAAAACCAGAACAACTTCTTACGATTAGCCACAAAAAACCCCAAATATGTATCTTGAATAAATTAAGATACTTCTAATGTATCCATACTATAAACATTATGTTGGCATTTGCATTATATCCTTAGGAATTATATGACCTAAAGGTATTTTCTCAGAATAGATGTCCACACAAGAGAAAGTGAATGGTTTGGAAAAAATATTTAGATGAGGCACACAGTTCCTAGAAACATTATAATGGTGGAAAAGGATTTGTCCAGAGAAATCAATTAGGAAAGCTCTGGAGAGAATCCATTATGCTCAATTATAATAAATAATATTTTCAATTAATCTAACTGCTGTTTATTTGAGATGATCAAATTGTCTATTTTCTGAGTGTTTACTATTTTCATATTCATATATAATGTAATCAACAGCTGCCTCCTTGACTAACGATGTCCTTCCGTTTACCTTCCTCATGCCTTTTCTTACCCTTCTTCATGCTGTTATGTGTGAACTCTGCCCTTCACTTTAGAGTTCTTCCAGTGACGCCTATTTAATAACTTTTTAGGACACACCTGAATTGTGATGGTTAGAGGTTTCCAACCTGGTCAAAGGAGGAAAAATCATGTTGTGTCTTGAGACATAGTGTGTAGAAAGTAGGTAAGTATAAATGCTGAGGTGAGACAGAAGGGAAAGAAAAACATGTTTATCTCAAAATCTCAAAAATTAAATCAAAAGCCAGAAATTCTAGAAATGCTAGAGACATTATGGGCAAATAGCCCGGGGGAAAAAAATCTCATATTCATTATCGTAACTTCTAAATAACATTAAGTCTAATATGTGTCCACTTCTAACCTGTTTTTTTCTTCCCTGATTTTAAATGGGATGTGTGGATATGCCCTCCCAATTACCATTTTACCTAAGGTGTCATCAGTAGTAAGACATACCATTATTTTACCCTCTATTAAGAAAGAAAAAAAACCTCCCCAATTAAACTATGACACGCCATCAATTTTAAGAAGGCTCCTGATTTCAGAAATGTATAAATATCACTGGGTGCGGTGGCTGTTGCCTGTAATCCCAGCTCTTTGAGAGGCCAAGGCAGGCGGATTGCTTCAGCTCAGGAGCTCAAGAACAGCCTGGGCAACATGGTGAAACCTGTCTCTACAAAACATACAAAAATATTAGCCGGGCGTGGTGGCATGCACCTGTGGTCCCAGCTACTCAGGAGGCTGAGGTGGGAGGATTGTTTGAGCCTGGGAGGCAGAGGTTGCAGTGAGCCAAAATTGTGCCACTGCACCCCAGCGCCCCAGCCTGGGTGATACAGCTAGACCCTGTCTCAAGAAAAAAAAAAAAAAGTGTAAATGTCCAAAAAAAAGCTGTTACCTTTTGTAATCAATAAAATAACATTAAGTTTTTTAAAGAGGGCTATTTTAGCTTTATGTAGGCAGAAAGTAAGAACTAGCTTTAAACTGGAAATCAAAGCAAATCTACTTAAATTTTTCAGTTTAGAATCTATCTACACTTTAAGTCAGGTTGCTATTTGTGTAGAATTTAAAACAATCTTCAATTTAAATGCCAACCTTCTTAAATCTTACTTTGTTTTTTTCAGGAAGCGATGATGTTTGAATAACCAGATGAAGCCCGCAGTTCACCTGAAATGTAAAAATTAAACCATAAAATTTGCTCTTAATAGACAAACACATATTTCCAAAAAAAGGTAGAAATAAAAATATAACAAAAAAATTAGAACACAATGCTCCATTTCTGTTTCTGGTAAGTGATCTTGTTCTGAGGATTTGCTGAAAACAATAAAATCACATCTAAGAATTAAAAGGTTTCACTGATTTATTTTCCAAAATGTCGGCAGCAATTTAACCCTCTAGTTAGTACCTCAGGCTTTCGACATTTGCCATTCAGGTCTAAATAAACATCTCAATGAGACAGGTGAAGGAGGTGGGAGTCCCTAATGATAAATTCTCTTCACAGTTAAAAGGAAAAGAAAAGAAAAAGGAACTGACTGGCCAAAGGAATTTAAATAAACCCAAGCCTTTCACAGCAGACCAGCTCCACCTTCTGGGGAGCCCAGATCCTGGACAAGACTTTGAGTACCCATCATATAATATTAAATTGTGCCTTGGTCCAGCCCACGAACCTCAAACCCTGGTCAGACAATAGCTTGAGTAGACCCAGCGGTCCTGGTCCCAATAATACAGCCCATCTCCTAGGACAAAGACGCCAGTCAGAAAGAGTACCAATGGGAAGAAAGAGAAAGTAGAAGGCCCAACTTACGTTGTTTGCAGCCCGGCCAGAAACAGAGCGATATTTCCCGGGAATCATGATAGGAGACAGTCCAGGTTCTCTGTTAGATCTGCCTTCGAGGTGACGCTACAGCGGAGATTCAAAGAGACCCGAAAGAGGTCATCTCCCAGGCAACCTGCTCCGGGTTACCATGGAAACGACCATTTCCGGTCTGGACCTCTCCCGAATCGATAGAGCCACACAGTCGTTGCAGCTTCTGGTTGTATTCGTGAGAGCCCAGTGCGTCACCACTTCCTCCTTCTATTTTCCCAGCCTCATAAAAACAGAGCGGGAGTATTGGGAGGAGGATAAGCTGGGGAAGAGGCTGGCCACATTGGTTGCTATGACAACCACCACTTCCGGTCCGTTCCTCTTTACGGCCCACCTCAGCGCTGCCCGCGCGAAATTTGTATCCCTCTGCTTGTGTCCACTGGCTCCTGGGGAGCAGTGCAGGGAGGAGGAGGAAGATATCAAAGAGCCCTCCCACTGGGGGCCCCAGATCGCCACTTCCGGTGACCAGAGGTAGGGAAGGAAACAATCCCGACCCGGAGTGGACAGGTGAGGAGGGGAGGACTTGCCTCGCCGAGGCCGCTGCGAGGAGCGTGCCCAAGGGCGAAGGTCCAGGGAGCCCGGCTCCCGCGCACCGAAGACGGTCGCCATGCCGGCCCGTTGTGTGGCCGCCCACTGCGGCAACACCACCAAGTCTGGGAAGTCGCTGTTCCGCTTCCCCAAAGACCGGGCCGTGCGGCTGCTCTGGGACCGCTTCGTGCGGGGCTGCCGCGCCGACTGGTACGGAGGCAATGACCGCTCGGTGATCTGCTCTGACCACTTTGCCCCAGCCTGTTTTGACGTCTCTTCGGTTATCCAGAAGAACCTGCGCTTCTCCCAGCGCCTGAGGCTGGTTGCAGGCGCCGTGCCCACCCTGCACCGGGTGCCCGCCCCGGCATTTAAGGGGGGAGAGGAGGGAGACCAAGCAGGCCGCCCGGACACGAGAGGAGAGCTCCAGGCAGCCAGGCATTCTGAGGCTGCCCCAGGTCCAGTCTCCTGTACACGCCCCCGAGCTGGGAAGCAGGCTGCGGCTTCACAGGTAAAGAGAGACCACCGAAGGTTGTGTAAGGAACCCTGGACTCTAGCTGGGCTCCTCCACTTAGTGTCACCTTGGGAAAGGCACCTCATCTCAAAAGTTCCTGTTTTCTAATCTGCAAAGTTAGGGGTGTGCTTTAGAGGTGATCTCCAAGGTCCCACTTAGCATTAACATTTTGGAATTAAGTGACCCAGTTAATTCCTTCTAACTGCTCCTCCCCCAAAACACACACACACACACACACACACATATATATATATATATATACAGTCTTGTCCTGCAGAGTAGTGAGTTGCTTTCACTCGCTGCTCCAGAGTTTTTAAATAGAAAGGGTTTAATTTGAGCAAATCTCCAGGATTGGAGTGCTTGAAACTTGTGTTTGCATAATATTACATAAGCTTGAGGAAAGTCCTTTATTTGTATCACAAATGATGGGGCGAAGGAGATGTGGAGCTACAGATGAAGATGGAGCTTGCTAATAAATCCCTTAAGCTTCCTTTTGACTGATAACTAGCTCTAGCTGCCTTTAAATTCAGTATCCCTGGTGAGCTGAATTTCCCCATCTTGCTCTCTTCTGCCTACTTTTCTGTTCCTTCTAAACATTGTTTGCACTCATTTTGCATCTAGTTACTACTACCTTCTTCCCCACTTACCATTTTAAAGAAAACTTTCCAGCCTTCCTTGTGATAAACTTCAGCCTTACCACCATTACACAGATTAAATTATAGCAAGAGGTTAGTAATTTCCTCAGGGGTCTGTAATCCTTACTTAGGTCCGGTTGCCAGACCAACACTCTTTCTGCAGTGCTAACCTGCTTCCTACATTGGGGTGGTTGTTTAAGACCCTTTAATGGCATCTTGCAATTATTAAGATAAAGAGCAAAATTATTAACCCAATTTACATGGCTCTGCATGTTTTTTCCCCCTGCATACCACACTAGCCCTATCCAAGGCCACTGTCCCTGTTGCTCACTGTGTACCATCATGCTGACCTTTCAGTTCTTGGACATACTATACTATATTACTTCCTACCAACAGGACTTTGCTCAGTTGTTCCATGTATTATAATATCCTGGAACTATGCCCTCCCACTCCCATCATTACCAATTAAGTCTTTTTCCTTTAAAAATCAGCTAAACATTTTCGCCTTGATCCCTTAGTTATGTACTCTCATTCTTCGTGTACTCCATGTGATTCAATAGCACAGATACTTCAGTAGCACTTACCATAATTGCCATGAAATAATTGTGTAGTTTGCTTAATATTTGTTTCTCATATTAGAATGTAAGCTCCATGAGAGCTAGGATCATGTTTGCCATTGTATTGCAGTGCCTAAAACAATATTTTACAAATTTAAGTAATTCAATAAATATTTATGGAATGATTACATGACTATAGGAACAAATTTTTGCATTATAATTGAATTTTCAATTATCTGCCAGTTTGCCTCCTCACCAAGCTGTATACCTCTCAAGATAGCTGTCCTTTCCTTGAACCATCTGTCCAGCATCACCACCTATGCAAACTTTGCCCAAACATATACATCCATATACATATGAGAGATAAATACTAAACATGTGCCACACACATCCCCCTACACCATTTTTCTTCTTCATAATTACACAACCTAATAAAAAATTGGGAGAAGAAAAGCCAAGTTAGTCAAACAACCAAAGTCTTTATAACCCATAAAAACTAACCATTGGGAAACAGATCCAACATACATAATAAATCTGTTTTCCGTTTAGTAAATGTAACCAGCCAACATTTATAACAATCCATAGTACATTAATATACTTGCTGAATTACTAGAAAACTATGTGTGAGTTCTAAAATAGTCACTTTAAAAGTATATAATGTTAAAAAAAAGATTTTGAGTTGATAGCAATAAATGTTTAGCCTGGTCTGGATAAAGAACCCTAATCACATCGCTAAAAAATTGGCTTGTCTATCTGACTTCTTCCCGTACCCAATGTTTTTCTTCCCAATCCCAGGACTAACTGTCTAAAAATCAGATTTCCAGTCATTCTACAACATTTATTGAAGAGCTATTGTAGACACTGTTCTGGGTGCTTGGTGCTAGATGTAGATAAATATAAATATGAATGTTACTTATCTTTAGGGGGCTTCCAAAAAGACACCACTTCCAAGGAAAGAAAGGGGCTTGATTATTGTTTTCCCTTAACTGTTAATTTTGCATTCTTTTTTTAAAAACCCAACTGAATTTTTTAAATTGTTTACTTGAACTATAGCAAATACACAGAAAAGTGAACAAATCTTAAGTGGACAAGTCATTAAATTATCATAAACTGAACATGTGTAACTACAACCCAAGTCAAAGAAACAGAACATTGCTAGCACCCTAGGAGTCCCTATATCACCCCATATCCAGCCCCTCCCCTCTCCCCAAAGGTAACCAAGTTTGCTTTTTTTTTTTTTTTTTTTGGATTTCATATAAATCAAATCATACTGTAGCCATTTTCTGTGTCTGGCTTCTTTTGTTCAACATTACATTTTTGAGATTCATCCATATTGTTGCATATAACAGTAGTTCGTTTTCATTATTATGTAGTATTCCATTGTGTGAATATACCAAAATTTGTCTGTCTATTGTTGAACATTTGGGTTGCTACCCATTGGGGCTATCATAAGTAATACTACTATAAACTCTCTTGTAATGTGTTGTGGTCCACATGTGCACACATTTCTGAGGATATATACCTAGAATTGCTGGGTCATAGTATTATATTAAACTTCAGTAGATAATACCAAATAGTTTTCTAAAATACTTGTACCAATTTACACTTCTACCACAAGTATGATAGTTTCCATTGTTCCACATTCTTGCCCATACGTGGGATTTCTAGTCTTTCACATCTGAGTCCATTTGCAGAGTGTGTAGTAGTGTTTTTGCTTTTCATCCCCTGATTACTGATGAAATTAGTAAGGAAACACTTTTTCAAATATTAATTGGATATTTGGGTAGCCTTCAGTGACATGCCCTTTTAAATCTATCCCATTTTTCTGTTGGATTGTCTGTCTTTTCTTGTTGATTTAGAATTTTTGATAGATTCTACCTGGAAGTCCTTTTTCAGTTAAATGTTTTTATCTTCTCCCACTATGGGTTGCCTCTTGGTTCTTAATAATGTCTTTTGATGTACTGAAGTTCTTAATTCTGATGTAGTCCAAATTAGCAATAATTTTCTTTATGCTTAATACTTAAAACATTCTACTATGCTGTTTGTAATAAACTTTGTTGTTTTTACTTTTTATATTTAGATCTAATTCAGAATTGATTTTTGTGTTTGGTGTGAGGTAGGATTTAAGTTTCATTTTTCCCAACATTGATACCCATTTGACTCAGCATCTTTTACTGAAACTAGTAGCATTTCTTCTTGGCCTTGCAATGTCAACTTTGTCATAAATCAAGTGCCCTTTATATGCATAGGTCTGTTTCCACATACTTTATTCTGTCTCACTTATCTGTTTGCCTAAGCAAAAGTATCACAGTGTCTTATATAGCTTTATTAAGAATTAATATTCAATTGATTAATACCTCTTACCTTGTTCATGTTTGTGGATATTTTGACTATGTTGGACTCTTTAGATTTCTAGATACATTTCAGAATTGGTTTGTCAATTTTCACAAATTACCTACTAGGATTTTGATTATGACTCCATGGAATTCATAAATGAATGTGGGAATAAATGGCATATTGACAATATTGACTCTCCTAATCCATGAACATATATCTCCATTTATTTGGGTTTTTAAATTTCTCTTAAAAGTGTTTTATGGCATTTGATGTAGAAGTCTTATATATCTTTCATTAGATTTATTCACAGCTATTTGATTTTGCTACTATAAATGGTATTTTAAATTTTATAATCTGTAAGTGTATATTGATAAATTAATTTTTGTTGAACTTGTATCCAAAAACCTTGTTAAACTCACTTATTAATATCAGTAGTTTATAAATTCTCTTGAATTCTATACATGTACAAAAATATCATCTGAAAAAAGTGTTTGATGTTTGCGTTTTTATTTCGTATTCTTCCTGTTGCACTGGCTTGAACCTCCAGTACAGTGTGGGAACAGAAGAGGTGAGGGGAATCCTTTTCTCATTCCTAATTTCAGAGGGAAAGCCTTTAATATTTCCCCATTTGATATGATTTTTACTATAGTTTTTTATAGCTCTCTTTGTAATAAAAAGAAATGTTCCCCTTTATTCCTAGTTTAGATTATAAATAACAGTGAATTTTATCAAATGGTTGTTCTCAATCTATTAAGGATAACATTTTTATTATGTTAATATAGTAAATTATATTGCTTGGTTTTAAAATATAGAATCAAACTTGCATGGCTAAAATAAACTCAATTTGGTCAAAGTGCTTTATTTTTTCCCATATTGCTTAATAAAATATTAGCTAAAATAAAATATTTAGGATTTTTGTATCTGTGTGCATGAGTGAAACTGGTCTACAGTTTTTTTCTTTCTTGGAATGCCTTTCTCAGGTTTGGTATGAAGATTATGCCAACAGATTTGGAATTGTTCTCTGTTTTTTCATTCTCTGGAAATGTTCATAAAAAATGGCATATATGCATTAATAAATTTGGTATTAATATTTGTTAGAATTCACTGATAAGAGGGGAGTTTTCCTTTTGGAAAGGTTTTTTATGATGGATTCAATTTCTTTGTTATAAGGTTATTCAGAGTTCTTTTGTTTATCCATTTTCATAAATAGTATTTTTTAATTTGTCTGTTCTATCTAAATTTTTAAATGTATTGACACAAAACCTTCATGATAATCTTGTATTTGAAAAAAATTCTGTTTGAGCCGAGGTAATTTTTGCTTTTTCATTTTTTCTTGATCAGCTTCACCAGATGGTTTATCGATTTTTTTTTTTCCGTTTTAGACGGAGGCTCACTCTGTCACACAGGCTGAAGTGCAGTGGCTCAATCTCGGCTCACTACAAACTCTGCCACCCGGGTTCAAGCGATTCTCCTGTCTCAGGCTCCCGAGTAGCTGGGATTACATGTGCCTGCCACCGCGCCGGCTAATTTTTGTATTTTTAGTAGAGATGGGGTTTCACCATCTTGGCCAGGCTGGTCTTGAACTCCTAACCTTGTAATCCACCTGCCTCAGCCTCCCAAAGTGCTGGGATTACAGGCATGAGCCACCACACCCCACCGGTTTATCAATTTTTATTAGTCTTTTCCAAGAACAGACTTTGCCTTGTTGATCTTCTCTCTAGAATTTTTTTCATTTATTTCGCTTATTCATTATTCCCTTCCTCTACTTTTTAAAATTTTGTCCACTGCTCTGTCTTTAAATTCTTAAGAAGTTAAATTATATCATTGATTTTCAGAATTTTTATGGTGAATGTTAAATGGCACAGCTAAGTTTCACAAGCTTATTTCCTAAATGTAGAATTCAGTAGAGTGGTGTTGATAGAGGAAAACCTGGGTCCTGAGAAGGGGATATGTTAGAGATATTTTGTGGAATACTTTTTGCATGATATTAATAATTCTAACCTAAATTAAGCCCAATTAATTTTTCTATCGTAATATATGCATTAAAGATTATAAGTCCCCACCTAACATGGCTTTACTGAATCTTACAAGTTTTAGGTATGGAGTATTTTTATTATTTAGCATAAAATATCTAATTTCCATTGTGATTTTATCTTTTATTCGTGGGTTAATTAAAAGTATATTTTTTAATTTCCATATCTCTGGGTATTTTTTAGTTAAATTTTTTTTTTTTTTTTTTTTTTTTGACTGAGTCGGGGTCTGTCTCTCTGGCCGGCGTGCGGTGGCGCGATCTCGGCTCACTGCAAGCTCCGCCTCCCGGGTTCACGCCATTCTCCTGCCTCAGCCTCTCCGAGTAGCTGGGACTACAGGCGCCCGCCGCCACGCCCGGCTAATTTTTTTGTATTTTTAGTAGAGACGGGGTTTCACCGTGGTCTCGATCTCCTGACCTCGTGATCCGCCCGCCTCGGCCTCCCAAAGTGCTGGGATTACAAGCGTGAGCCACCGCGCCCGGCCTTAAATTTTTGCAATAGCTTTCTAGGTCAATTACACTACTGCCAGAGAAAATACAATATATGGACTTAATCTTTTGAAATTTGTTGAAACTTGTAACATGCCCAAAATAGTTTTTTAAATGTTCCATATGTACTTGAAATGAATGTGCGTACTGCACTTGGATAGTGTTCCACTGATGTCTATTAATCATGTTTAAATTTCCTATATCCTTTTGGAATTTTTATCTTAATTAGTTACTAAGAAAGTGATGTTGCAATCTTCCACTGCGATTTTGAATCTACATATTAATCTTCAAATTCTACCCATTTTGTAGTATAGATCTTGAAGCTATGTTATTAGGTTATTAGCAATGTTGTTACATATGTATATATTTTGAAGCTATGTTATTAGGTATGTAGTGCTAATATAGCAACACCAGCTTTCTTTAACTTAGTGTTTGCATAGTACATCTGTTTCCATCCTTCTACTTTCAATCTTTCTGTGTCCTTAAAAGTTTAGGCATTATTCTGTCTTATGGTTACCCCATTGAAGAGAATGTATCTTTTTTCCTCTGGCTGCTAATTAAGTTTTTCTCTTCATTTTCCAGTTTTACTGTATTGTGCATAGGTTTGGTTTCTGTTGTTTTTATTTTGATAAATAGAAAGGGTTTATAGTACTTTTGTAAAACCATGTCTTAATGCCTTCTATCCATTTTGATAAATTCTCAGCTATTATTTGTTCAAATATTGTGTCTGCCCCATTTTATGTTATACTTTTAAATCTTATCCCTTATGTCTGTTATGACATTTTCTATATTTTCTGTTTTCCTTTTGTCTCTTTCTGCCTCATTCTAGATACTTTCTTTTGACTCATGTGCTGGTGGATTAATACGTGCCTGGAAATTCTGCCTCTAAGCTTTTAATCTGAAGAAGCAATCAGATATCTGCACAAGAGATTTATGTTCAAATATTTCTAGTAATATGGATTGTTTTAATAAATTGTAGTATATCTGTATAATACATTCCTATGTGGCAATAAAAATTATGATTTAGAATATTTAATAACACATTATATATAAAATAAGTGGGAAAACTAAGTTATAAAGCATTATATTATCTCAATTTTTAAAAATACACAGGAAAAGACAAAAAACATCAAAATATAAAGTTTTAGCTATGGATTGTGAGATTATGACTAATTTTTAGCTTCTTTTTGCTTCTCTGGTGCAAATTTTTGCGGTAAAAAATGTATTATTGTTATAAAGGGAATAAAAGTTATTTTTTAAACACTGATTAAATTTCTAAAACTATTTTATCCAGAATATACCTTTTTGTAAAGAAATATGTGTTTATTCTGGACTTTGACAATACTTGGCTTAGAAGTAGATATAACTAGTGAAAATTGGTCATGATTTAATAAACGTGGAGATAAACCCTTTAAATAAGATTCGTGTTACAAAGGGACTCTTCACAAGAATTTCTTTACAAAGTTTCTTTTTTTTTTCCGTGTGTGTGTGTGTGTGTGTGTGTGTGTGTGTGTGTGTGTGTGTGTATGTATGTGTTTGAAACAGAGCCTCGCTCTGTCGCCCAGGCTGGAGTGCAGTGGTGTGATTTTGGCTCACTGCAACCTCTGCCTCCCGGCTTCAAGCAATTATTGTGCCTCAGCCTCCCGAGTAGCTGATGTGCCACCATGCCAGCTAATTTTTGTATTTTAGTAGAGGTGGGGTTTCACCATGTTGGCTAAGCTGATCTTGAACTCCTGACCTCAAGTGATCCGCCTGCCTCAGCCTCCTGAAGTGCTGGGAGGCGTGAGCTACTGTGCCCGGCCACAAAGTTTCTTTAACTTGGGTATCAATAGCCTATGGTACAGCCACCAAAGACACCTACTAAAATATGTTTTCAGTGGTTTGAAGGCAGCTGCCACTACTGCTAAACACTTTAATTTTGTTTTCATTTCTCTATCACTTACTTTCCCTCCTCCCAGGCCCTCTTAACTTTTCCAGATATCTTTTCTTACCCTCTTCCACATAATCTCTAGGTACCCTGTCTTATATTACCTTTTACATATCAAAACCCTCCTTCTTTCTACCTCTTACTCATGTTAGTTCCCCCACAAATCAAATTTCACCGCCTGGCACAATAGCACACGCCTGTAATCTCAGCACTTTGGGAGGCTGAGGCAGGCGGATCACTTGAGGCCAGGAGTTTGAGACCAGCCTGGTCACCATGGTGAAACATTATCTCTACTAAAAATACAAAAAATTAGCCAGGCATGGTGGCAAGCACCTGTAATCCCAGCTACTTGGGAGGCTGAGGCACGAGAATTGCTTGAACCCAGGAGGTAGATGTTGCAGTGAGCCAAGATCATGCTTCTGCACTCCGGCCTGGGTGACAGAGGGAGATCCCTGTATCAAAAAAAAAAAAAATTCTATTTCACAATGTAGTTTTTCTCAGGAAAGTATTAAAAGTCATTTATCTTATTAAAGGAGACTTCTATAAAGTATAAAGAACAAATGATTAGGTTTTCTAGAATAATATGACTGCTAAGATATCAAATAAGTTAATACCTATAGTATCATCTCAGCTGGGCGCGGTGCCTCACGCCTGTAATCCCAACACTTTGGGAGGCCGAGGCGGGCAGATCACCTGAGGTCAGGAGTTCGAGACCCGCCTGGATAACATGGTGAAACCCTGTTTCTACTAAAAATACAAAAAAATTAGCTGGGCATGGTGGCGCCTGCCTGTAATACCAGCTACTTGGGAAGCTGAGGCAGGAGAATCACTTGAATCCGGCAGTCAGAGATTGCAGTGAGCCGAGATCGCACCATTGCACTCCAGCTTGGGCAACAAGAGCAAAACTCCATCTCAAAAAAAAAAAAAAAGTATTATCTCTTCTAGCTGTTGATTTAAGAAAAAAAAATTAGTTGTAAGCAAATAGCTTATGCATTCTGGCTGACCAGAATTCATGATTTATAAGTGGAAAAAAGACAGTATGGCAGAATTCATAAAAGCTTGGACTATAGATTCACCTTGCCTAGGTTCAAATATCAGCCTTACTAATATGTGACTGAAAATTTTCAGCTGTACTGTTTTACTACTTGTAACTTTTGAAAGATAAAACCCTATAAAGTACACTTTAATATGATTCTCCTCTGATTTATATTTTTAGATTACATGTGAAAATGAAGTTGTACAAACCCAACCCCATGCTGATAATCCATCTAATATTGTCACTTCAGTACCTACTCACTGTGAAGAAGGCCCAGTGCATAAAAGTACACAAATTTCTTTGAAAAGGCCCCGTCACCGTAGTGTGGGTATGTTTTGACTCTTCAATGGATTAAGCAATTGAATTGATCTTTTGTATATTAAAGATGTATGAAAAGCAAAGTTAACTCATAGGTACTTATGCTTGTTCTCTTTCAGGTATTCAAGCCAAAGTGAAAGCGTTTGGAAAAAGACTGTGTAATGCAACTACTCAGACAGATGAATTGTGGTCTAGAACTTCCTCTCTCTTTGACATTTACTCCAGTGATTCAGAAACAGATACAGACTGGGATATCAAGAGTGAACAGAGTGATTTGTCTTATATAGCTGTACAGGTGAAAGAAGAAACATGTTAAAAACTCAACATCAAATGCTCTGATGTGCTATAGATTTTCAAATCTTTACTCACATAATTATCTCTTTGCTATTATAAATCTTTCACTTCAAGATAATTTGACAGTTGAGTATCAGCAAAATTTGTTTAGCTCTAAGGCAAAAGTTTGCTTGCTTGCCAACACAATGAAGATAATCCCTACCCACAAACATCCCTATTCTTTACTTTCACCCTTTTTTTTTCTTTTAATCCTTTTGGTAGAAATCAGGTTACAAAGCAAAACCACAATATCAACAACATTTCCTAATCAAAATTAAGCATTGAATATTTGTTTAAGCTTAGTTCAGAAGCAATGCTTCTATGGGACTTGACATTTGCTAGTTAGAATGTCCCTACTCTTCTAAATAATTTGAAGGTATAGAGCAGTAACACAGTAACAGTGAGCACAGCCAAGCCTGACACTACTAAATGATTTGGTAGTGAAGCCAGGACATCTACCCTTGACTATTTTTTATGTTATTTATTTATTAGTTTGTCCATTTGTAACATATATAGATCTGTCCTGTGAGCATTTCTGATGAATCTATGGTTCTTACAGAAATTTTTCAAAGGGAATAAATTTAGAGATAGAGTTTTCATATACTTACATTAACTTATTAGTGAAATCTGTTTGCATCAGTGCTTACTGCAACACATTAATTAGCTTGATTAATTTAGATTAGAATCATTAACATCATGAAGAAAAGTACTACATTTCTAATGTATTCCCATTGCAGGTGTTAGGTTTTTTTTCTGTCAACACCTCTCTTTTGAATTCTACATTTGAGAAATAAGCATGGAAATATTAGCTGCCCCATCTGCCATTCACCAGGAAAAGTTTCTATGGCAATACCATGAAGTAAACTGTTACAATAGTTTCTGAGAAGCATACTATAACTCTGATCTTCCATTGAGAATAACAAAAATAAATATCAATTTTACACCTCATATATCTTCTTAGTTCTGGATAATTAGAAGAACTTGCATGTATTTTTATCCTAGAAAGTTTAAATAATACATCAAAGTTATTTTCTTCCAAATCTAATTTTATGTCTGCTTTAAGGAAAATAAAATATTAATAGGAGTTGTGAGCCTGAACAATGATTGTGTAAAAACATAGCATTATTATTACTTTCATTATTGTTATTGCTATTTTGACTTGAATTTGAGATGACTGTTTTTTGTTTGCTTGTTTTAGAGACAGGGTCTTGTTCTATCACCCAGGCTGGAATGTAGTGGTGCCATCAGAGCTCATTGTAACCTCAAACTCCTGGACTCAGACGATCCTCCCACCTCAGTCTCCCGAGTAGCTAGGACTATAGGTGTGCGCCACCATACCCAGCTAATTTGTTTTTTAAATTTTTTGTAAAGATGGGGTCTCACTACATTGCCCAGACTGGTCTCAAACTCCTGGTCTCAAGCAATCCTGCCACCTCAGTCTCCCAGAGTGCTGAGATTACAGGCATGAGTCACTGGACCTGGCCTGTTTTAAGAGAGCATTATGTTTTAAAATGAATCACATAAATCTTCTGAAGCTAAATACCATCAATAAGTACTCTTTGAGCTTGGAAATAGCCTATCTCCTTAATTCAAACCATAATGAAGTTACATGCCCATTTGTCCCCAAATTTCACTGCCATGAACCTACTTCATTTCTACATGTTAAACAGTTTTGACAGCCATGTCAACACTTTTTTTTTACTCTTCACTTAGTTTTCTTCTTCTACCAATTGAGTATTTATACTTGATTTGTTGATTTACATGATCTCATAATTTATTGTGTAGTGTTTCACTGCCCTTCACAGCAAAAGGAAATACTGGCTTTATTTTAAATGACGTATAAGGAACTTATAGTTTATATTATATTGTTTGATTTTTGCACAAGTATTTTTATTTTGTTGCTAGATCAGCTTAGTGGGGGAAAAAGTTAGATTTACCTTAGTACCTCCTATATCATTATTCATTTATTTATTCATAAGTATTTATCAAACATATACTCTATGCCAGACAACTGTTCACTAAGGATACATTGGTGATTAAGACAAAGATTCTGTCCTCTTGGTGCTTATCTTTTGGTGGGGGAGCCAGACAATTAACAAGAAAATGAATGAATAATTTGAGATAGTGATTAGTGCTTTGAAGAAGATAAAGTAGGATAAGATGTTAATTGAAGTGGGGGGAGAGGTTTGTTGAGCTGTTTTAGACAGGGTAATCAGAAAAGACCTCTCTAAGGAGAGCATATATGATCAGAGAGACCTGGATATCAGAAGGAGGGACTATGCAATGATCTGAGGGAAGAGAATTCCAGGTGATAGGAACAGCAGTTGCTCTGCTGTGTCTGAGGAACAGTAAGAAGACTAGGGTGGCTAGAGATAATGAATGAGGCAAAGAATGGTAAGAGATGAAGTTGGAGTGGTATATAGGACCAGACCATGTTATGGTATCAGAGGCTACAATCTGGAATTTTTATTTTATTCTGGGCTTAAATTCTATTTTAAATGTGTTCTTATGACTGGTTTAATTATCTGCCAGTATTTATTTCTTAAACTTACTTGGAAAATCAAGTTTAAAAAATCATTGGACTTTAGGTGAGAGAAGAGAGACATGTCAAGAGTATGTGAATGTAAAGCTTATTCAGTCAAAAATATTCCTCTCTGGGACTTCTGGAAAGCTGCAGTCTTACTGGCCTAAGGAATCAGAGGTAGGAATTCAGTCCTGCCAGAGTGAAAAGTGATGGGGCAAGTCATGGAAAAGAGGAAGCCAGAGGGGAGGAGACCCCAAATCTCATAAACTCCACCCAAATCTCTGACTAATCACGAGTTATGCCTGTGTTGTGACCTCTGGGGGCCCGACATAAAACAACTGTTGCAAGCCTTAGCTTAGCTGCTACTCATCACAGTGGAAATGGAGTTTGGAATTTGAGTCCAGCCAAGTTAACCAGCTGTTACAGCAAACTTCAAGTGTTTAGGAAGAAGATAACAATTTATCATCCAAAATGTCCAGTATAAGATTTAAAATTACTAGTTATGTGAAGAAATTAGAAAGTGTGACCTAATATCAAGACAAAAAGGAATCAATAGAAACCAACCCCAAGATGACCAGAATTTGGAATTGGCAGACAAGAACTTTAAAGCAGTTATTATAAATATATTCCAAGAGGAAAATGTAGTCATAATGAAGAGATAGGGGGAATCTCAACAGAGAAATGGAAACTAAAAAAAGAACCAAATGGAAATTCTAGAACTAAAGCAGACAAGCTATCAAAACTGGCACAAGGAGAAACAAAGTCTGAAGCGCCTATATCTGTTAAAGGAATTGAATTTGTAATTATAATCCTTTCCACAAAGAAAACTCTAGGCCCAGACGACTTCACTTTCAAATTCTATCAAACAATATAAGAAAGAATACCAGTCTTATACAAGCTCTTCCAAGAGAAAAGGACTAGAGAACACTTTCCATCTCATGAGTTCAGCATTAACCTATTACCAAAACTAGGCAAAGACATTGCAAGAAAAGAAATTATAAACCAACATCCCTTGTGAAGTTATATGTGTATCTTAACAAACTATTAGCAAACATATCCTGCAATATATTATAGAAATAATACATCGCATCTAAGTACAGTTTAGCTCAGCCACACAAGGCTGGTTTCACATTCAACAACCAAGCAATGTAATTCACCATATTAAGTGAACGAAAGAGAAAAATCATGTCACCTTCATCTTACTAGATTTAAAAAACATTTGACAAAAGTCAACATCTATTTATGATAAAACCTACCAACAAACTAAGAATAGAAAGGAATTTACTTTCTTCACCTAATAGCGGCCATGAATATATGCCACTAATATCCATAGTTAATGTTCCCTTACAGGCTTTATCCCTAGATCAGGAAAAATATGAGGATGTCCATTCTTCAATATGTTTATTCAACATCATACTGAAGATCCTAGTTGGTGCAATAAAGGCAAGGGGAAAAAAAGGAAAGAAGGCAAAAAGGAAGAAAGATGACAAAACAAAATGCATAGATGTTTAAAAGGAGGAAATAAAGTTGTCCTTTTTTTAGAGATGATATGAGTATGTACGTAGAACCTCCTAAGAAATCTATTAAAAAGCTACTAGAACCAATAAGTGAGTTTAGCAAACTAAATGTGCAAAAATCAACTTCATTTCTACATGCTAGCAATGAACAATTGGAAAGTGAGATTAAAAAAAACCGGTTTCATTTACAATATGGAAAATGCAAAGAATTTTATTTATTTATTTATTTATTTATTTATTTTGAGACGGAGTCTCGGCTCGCTGCAAGCTCGGCTCCCTGCAAACTCTGCCTCCTGGGTTCACGCCATTCTCCCACCTCAGCCTCCCAAGTAGCTGGGACTTACAGGCGCCCGCCGCCACACCCGGCTAATTTTGTTTTTGTATTTTTAGTAGAGACGGGGTTTCACCGTGTTAGCCAAGATGGTGTTGATCTCCTGACCTCGTGATCCGCCTCCCTCGGCCTCCCAAAGTGCTGGGATTACAGGCGTGGTCCACCGCCCCCGGCCGCAAAGAATTTAAAATAACAAAGTGTTGGAGAGCAATAGCAAGTGGAACTCTCCTACATTGCTGGTAGTAATATAAAATACTACAAGCACTTTGGAAAACAATGTGGTAAACTTTCATGAAGGTAACATACCTATATCATTCAACCAAACAATTTCACTCCTGGGTACTTTCCCAAGAGAAAATACATGTCCACACAAAGACTTTTACACAATTGCTCATAAGAGCCAAAATCTGAAAACTCAAATGTCCATCAACGGGTGAGTGGATAAGGAAATTGAAGTATATCCAAATAATGAAATTCTCTTAGAAATAAACATATACAAAACAACCTGGATAAATTTTGAAAGTATTATGCTGAGTGAAAAAAATCCAGGCACAAATAAAAGTACACATTCTATATTTCTATTTGTATAAAATTCTAGAAAAGAAAAAATCAAATCTATAGTGACAGAAAGAAACCCATCAGTGGTTGCTTGGGACTAGGGCAGGGGAACATTCCTTGCAAAAGTACACGAGGAAATGTTTAGGGGAGATGGAATGTTTTATACCCCAATGTGATGAGGGTTACATTAATACATACATTGTATTAATAGTTGTATGTAAATTATACCTTTATAAAGCATGTTAAAGAAAAAGCAACACACTATTATTTCACCAAATGATAGTTCAAGCAACAAATTCTGTAGTTTCTTAAGGTAGGCTTCACAAAATAGGTGGAATTGTAATGGTCCTTTAAGGAGAGAGAGGATATAAATATGCTTTAAAAACCAACAGAAAGAACTGAAGGCCCAGAAAAAGTCAATAGAGACACGGATGCATAAAAAGCAAAGGATGAGTGAGAAGGGGAGTGGCATCATTAGACTGAAGATTTACAAGGGTGTTCTGAAAGATTCAGATAGACAAGCAGAATGTTGCCAGAACAAGCAGAATGGCCTTTAACCTTTGGGCACTGAATGAATTTTTCAGATTTGGGGTCAGGAAAGTATGTTAGGCAAATGAATCTGGAGCATAGCGCAGGAAGAATTGGAATGGATTAAATTTGTTACAGATGGCATGCCTTTGCAATAATCCTGGCTTGAGAGGGTAAAAGATTGACCTAGAGTGAGGAAAGACAAAAAATGGAGAAGATAGAAAAGGAAGAATTGACTGGACATGGTGGTTACTTTACGGATTTGTGAACAAGGAAAGAGTAAACAATGACTGAGTTTTCAAGTACGGGTAACAAGAACTGGCAGTACTATTAGTAGACATAAGAAGGAGCCAGTCTGGGGAGAAAGGTGCTGATTTCAATTTTAGAAATGAGTTGCCTGATAAACCTACCCTGACCCTACCCTTACCCTCTCTGAAGACTGGCTGAAGTGTCACTGCATACTACCAAAGCATGTCATGCATAGCCCATCATGGCATTTATCACCTTGTGTTGTGACTGTTTACTAATCTCCCGCACTGGACTCAACACACCCTGAAGGTAAAGACAGTAGTTCACTGTGCCAAGCACTGTTCTAAGGGTCTAAGGGGTTTCCAAATGTTCTTCCTACATGGTAAGTTTTTACAAGCATTTGCTAAATGAATACTGAATGTTGAGTTTCAGAAGATAATGAAACAGGAAAGCAGATGTGCCTCTCAGGCAATTAGAGTGGTGAGGTATAGAGATGTAGCCTTCAGAGGCATTTACATGAAATTGATCGTTGAAACCATGATGTAGGATCCCTAAAGGAGAGTTTTTAAACTTCCTGTGGCACTTAAAGTCTTCATTATATACCTGGCAAAAGTGATTGAAAATGAGAAGCTGGAGAGACCAAAAACATGCACCCAAGCCTGTCTTATCCATTAATTGAATTAACTTCTGAATACTCAAGAGTTGGCTCTGCAGATAATCCACTAAAAAAAAAAAAGAAAAAACAGAAAGAAACTGTCTAGCATTTGCTGCTTGCGTCTTCCCTTTATGTACCAAGAATCATGATCGGTGACATTTAGGAAAGTGGGAGAAAAAATTATTGGGACATGGCAACATCCTGGATGCTTCTTTCACCCTGGCTGAATACCGAAGTTCCAATCTAGGCTCCAAGACACTTATCAGCTATAGTGTACTTAGATAAATTACGTTATCTCTCTGGGCCTGAGTCTACTCCCATGCAAAATTCTGATTTTAGTACCTACATCATATTTCTGTTGAGAAGATTACAATATGAAAAACCTAGAACACTGCTGGGCACATGGTAAGTGTTCCATAACTTAGCTAGAGGCAGGAAAGGATATTGGCTAAGAGGATGGACTTTGTAATCCACTACCTAGGCTTCCATTCTAGTTCTACCAATTACTAGACAGGTTACTTTGCCTTTCTGGGCCATTATCTCATCTGTAAAGTACAGCTGTTTTTAGTTCCTCGATCATAGGTTTGTTGTGAGAATTAAATGTATGCTAACCACTTAGAACAGCGCCTGACACATTGTAAACATCATGTTAAATATGACTTATAACCCATCAACCCCTTACCCATATATCTTGATCCCGAGGCCTGCCTTTAGTTATGTCCAGTCTCTTTAGTGGCCTCTCATTTTAGTGAATAGTTAGTACACTGGATGTTTTCTAAGTTCATTTCACAGAGACACTAGATGGAGTGGCTGAGCTAAAGCACCTAAGAACTGCTAGGCAGCCGAATTGGAATTTTGGAACTGAATGGAACTTTAGGGATGGTCTGGTTCACACTTTTTATTTTGTAGATGAAGAAACTGAAGATCAGAGAAGTTATCTGGTATAATCCCTGCCTGCAATTTTCTTAGCAATCCAATGTCTCCATTTCTGGCAAAACTGATCCCACTCTTCATCAGAAATGACTGAATAATAAAGCTGGATGTGCTTGCAACTCGTCTAGAACCATTTGATAAACAATCCTGTAAGCCCCACAGGGGCATGCTGCTGTTGTTTGCTGACTGCTCTGTCTACAATGCCTGGCATGTAGTTCAGTTAATATTTGTTGAAGAATGATAGGGATCTATCACGTTTTTAAAGCTTCAGAGATTGAAAATCTTCCTCGGTACTTGTTCCAATGCTTTCTGAAGGGGATTCCTCCTAATGTAGACTTATTCATTTCATATTTATGTCAGTCCTTTTCTTCTTTTTCTAGATTCCCTGAAGGTGTTATAGCTGGAAAAACCTTCAAGTTAAAATGCCTCATTTTGTCAATGAGGAAATTAACTGAGGCAATTTGTCCATACTCACATAACTGATTAGTGGCAGAGCTGAGATTAGAATTTTCTGTAGCTTGTCATCTAAAAACCAAAAAACACAAACCGCTTCAAGAGACTGTCAAACTTCTTCCACCTGCCCTTTAAATGTTCCCCAACTTATCTCCAGGTCACAGTCTCCAGCTTATTATCAAATTATCAATTTGATTGCTTCCCTCTTGGAGCAGGCTTACTATTTACATCCTTCCTTTTCCTGATCCCAGTTCAAATAACTAGGCTATTCTATCATTGCTGCCCACCCACCTGCCCTTTGTACCTCTGGGCTCTTAAACCCTGTCTTTGAGAAGAAAAGGTAGATCCTCTTTCTCACCTGAACCAGCAGGGATGGTCTTGCAGATATTCCAGGGAGCTCATCCCTCCCTGGTTAGTGTCAGAACAGAAGGATCTCCGACATCTAGAACACTTTCAGGATTGTTCCAAGATGGCGTTTGCAGTTCTGATCAGAGTCTCAAAAGTTATGTTGGGCTCTGAGATAACATAACCCAGGGAAATCCCCAAACAGAAAGCTCCCTAGCTGGACTAAATGACATTCACACACTGGTTTGCTAACAACACCCAGGAAATGTAGAGTTTCTACAGTCAAGGACTGTATCCTTGATATCTCAATCCTTTTCTACAGTTCCATGTACCTATTGGTTTATTTCTTTACTAAGCCTACCACCTAGTTGCAGTAGATTGTAAAAATAGCCAAAAATTCTTCCACTCCCATCAAGAGGTAAAATCTATTTCTCCACTTCTTGACTTTGGTTTGGTCATGTGACTTACTTTCACCAATAGGACATTAGCAAAGGTATTATAAACTGAGGCTTTAAACGTGCTTGAGCCCTGGGCTTGTCCTCTTGCTGTGTTTGGAACTCTAGGACTACCATGTGACTGAGTTCAAGCTAGCCCACTATGGAGGAGACTCCATGTGGAGAAGCAGCTGGTCCCTTGCAAAGAGCCCTCCAACTATCAGACACGTCAAGGAAGTCATTCTAGATCATCTGGCTGCCTCCAACATGCCAGCTGACCAAAGAAGCATCAGGAAGTCCAGCAAATCCGCCAAGCATGCCCAGACAGAAGAGCTGCCCAGTCAGCCCATGCAACTGTGAGATGAATTAATGGTTGTATTTTATGCCATTAAACTGTGGGGTTGTTTGTCATGCAGCAAGCACTACCTGATACACTAGTGGTAAAGACTCCCTAAGGAAAAGACAATCACTATTTTCCTTTTCCCTCCTCACCATGACACTCAGTTTTTTATTTTGTATAATAGCTTTAGTTAGTATTTTGACTGTATATGATGTTTTAGTTCAGTGAGGGGATAGCAAAGTATAATTGTTACACAAAATTACATCAACTGAAAGTGTAGACTTACCTCAGCTTGGCGATCCATCTTTAAAAGTTATGTCAAGTTGGCCGGGCGCGGTGGCTCACGCCTGTAATCCCAACACTTTGGGAGGCCAAGGTGGGTGGATCACTTGAGGTCAGGAATTCAAAACCAGCCTGGCCAAGATGGTGAAACCCCGTCTCTACTAAAAATACAAAAATGAACTGGGCGTGGTGGCGGGCACCCATAATCCTAGCTACTCGGGATGCTGAGGCAGAGAATTGCTTGAACCCCGGAGGCGGAGGTTGCACTCCAGCCTAGGCAACAGAGTGAGACTCTATCTCAAAAAAAAAAAAAAAGTTATGTCAAGTTTATAAGATATTTTGAGCCAGAGTCATTTCTCTCACAAGTCTTGGAATCTCTTGGAGAAAAGGTCCTCTTTCTCTCTAGGGTCTCCATGGTCGTACATGCAAATCACTCTCCTCAGTGGATATAAGAGCTTTGTGAGATGCTGCCTATGGAACTTCTCTGGTCTCAATTTCCTCTTTTTTAAAAATGACAGCAATTTCTCCTTCTTGACAATTTTCTCATCCTTTTAGAACATACACTTTTTGGAAACCCTAAAGTGTATCACAACTTTATCTTCGACATCATCTCAAGCTTCTAAACCCAGTCCCAGAACTGGACCCTTTGGAAAGTTAATTCCCAAGCACTTATTCCCTAGGCTTATCTCTTAGCATCAATATGAATTTTTTTTCAGTCATTCAACAAACCAGGGATAAAACTAAGCATGGCAGAATCAGTCCCTGCCCTCAAATATCTTACGGCATATCTAGAAATTCTTAAAACGAGTTGCAATCATTTTTTAGTTATAATTTGATTCCCAGTGGGGAATAAATTGAGATGATGACCTTGAAAGGGTTAAGAATTACCTACTGCTGGCTGGGCGCGGTGGCTCATGCCTGTAATCCTGACACTTTGGGAGGCCTAGGCGGGCAAATCACCTGAGGTCAGAAGTTTGAGACCAGACTGACCAACACGGAGAAACCCTGTCTCTACTAAAAATACAAAATTAGCTGGGCGTGGTGGCACATGCCTGTAATCCCAGCTACTCGGGAGGTGGCAGGAGAATCGCTTGAATCAGGGAGGCGGAGGTTTTGGTGAGCCAAGATCACGCCATTGCTCTCCAGCCTGGGCAATAAGAGCAAAACTCCATCTCAAAAAAAAACAAAAACAAACAAAAAAAAATTACCTACTGCTTATACCAAATGGTCCTGTCTTGAAGTGTATCACTCTTTGGGATTGATACACCTTCACATGAACCTCAAGTGTCACAAAAAAGTGGTAACCAACTATAGTGCATTTGCTCATGTTTCTAAAAATGGTAAACCACAGTTGAGCTAGTGTGATACTGCAGCAGAATTTTTATGACAAAGTGTGGGCTGCTCTGCAGCAATCCCTCCCAACTCAATTTGCTGATGACTCATCCATTCCAATCTTCATGTTTATAAATCAATGGAGAAAACCATGCTCTATATCTTTTATTCTGTATCAGTCTTTGCTGTTGGAATCCTCTTAGCTCAGTACAGAAAAAGAATTTTGCTTGGACACATTCCAAACTTAAATTGTCCTCTGAATTTTGTACCAAACTGAAAGAAACCAAAGAAAACCTCTCAGTTTCTGAAGCTCAGAGTGTCAGAAATAAGAGGGTCTGGATGTAGGGGCTAGTGAGCAAATAGGAAACTTTGCACTAAATAATTTTTTTTTTAGCTGCAGCTCAAGATTTTAATTTTAATATTTTTCTGTTAATAAAATCAGTAATAAACTCAGTGTGGGAAATTGATTTTAAAAAAGCAAACATGCACAAATAAGCAAATAAAAATCACCTGTTAATTTAGGACAATTGCAAAGAAGAGAAACCCACTCTCACTAGCTCAAGGCAAAAAGGGAGAATATTGGAAGCATAACAGGGACAAGGGTATTACAGTTTAATATTTACAACCTCTCCCCATTGCCTGCTTTTTAAGAAGGATTTGTGCCTGTGTGGGTGGGCTGCTGCATGTGTGCGCTGCTTAGCTCCTGGGCCTGTATTGTACTGACAGTAATCGCTGATAAAGCAGCAGATCTGTAGTAGCTTCCTCTGCTTGCACACAACCTAAAATGCCCACCAGCCCTACTTCAATATATGTACATCCCACAGCTGTCTAGCCCTAGTTTCTGGGTTTAGCAGTACAGTGTTTGATAGACACTCACTAGTAGGTTCACCTTGGATCACATGTCCATACAGCCAATCGCCTACCACTGAAAGGGTGGGATCATTTGGTTTAAATATGGCAGTCTAAGAAGCTCCTTCCAGAAGAGGATATTATGAAGAGGGGAGACTTTGAGTGGGATAGATTATTTTAGAAGATTAGGCAGGGAAGAAGTGAATGGCATCTATAGAACAAATATAATACTATCCAGAAATCATCACTGTTAACATGTCAGTGTGTTTCCTTAGTTGATATGCTGTTTGTAGAAGTATATATGTATTATATAGTTGATAAATGATAAATATAGCTCTGTGACCTGAGCTTTCCATGTATTATAATAATCTATCCTAAACATTTCTTTTTATCATTAAAATTTTTTCTCCAATTACTTTAATGGTGGCATAATACTCCACTGTAGAGATATTATTATAATTGATAAACTATTGGATATTCATGTGATTTCCAAGTATCTATCATTTTACATAAAGCTGCAATAGACATCCCTGTACTTTAATCTTTGTGCTTATTTCTGATTATTTTCTTAGAGGTACCTAGAAGTGGGATCAATGCCTACAAATATTTATTTACTGCCAATTTGTTTTCTAAAATGTTTATACTAACCTGTACTACCACCGGCAATGATTAGATGGGATTATCTCATCTTAGCATCAGCTCTTACCTATTTAGAAAAACAAAACAAAGCATGAAACTGAAGCTTTTCACTGTATATAGTTTTTGCCTCTCCTGTATATTGTATTCGATTCCACATTTGGGGTGACCCAAGTTTAAAGCTGAGATTCGTATGGTTCCCAGAGCAGTTGCATCAGCATCACCCGGGAACTTGTTAGAAAAGCAAATTCTCAGGCTCTACCCTAGACCTACTAAGTCAGAAACTCTAGGATGGGAGCCAGAAATCTGAGTTTCAACAAGCCCTTTGGGTGATTCTGATGCATGCTCAATTTTGAGAGCCACCAGTTGAAAGCATTGAAGAGTTCTCCCTAAGCCCTCACAGTGTTTCCCCAATTTTGAGTGACCGAATAGCATTTTCTTGGCCCTGACCATTTATAAGGGACAGTGTGATGTAACATAAGGATAAGGGGTTTTAGTTTAGAGGGCCTGAGTTGTAATAACTGGATGGCTCCCTACTGGGTATGTATCCAAGCACATGTCATAATAATGTATTACACTGTCATAGCTTACATTTCAAGGTGAAAATTTCTCTATATCATTTAGCCCAAATACAACACTGGAAGGAAGTTTTAGCTAAGGTTACCCCAGATGTTTCATGGTTACACAAGAATACAAAACAAAACATGTTTTCCCCACGGAATGAAAATACAATATGTTTTCTTTAGCAGCTGTGGCTGGAGATTGCAAAATGGAATAGTCTGGCCACCCTCCAAGCCATTAGCACCCCCTCCCTTTCCCCCAAGGGTGAAAGACAATCAAGCCAAAGAGAAGGAAAAACACTCTGCTCTCAACTTCACAGCTAATACCCAGAAACGGAGCTGCCGGAGCATCTGGGATATGTCAAAATAGAGATGACAGAGAGGAGTACAGAGCATCTCACCCCACAACCTCTAGATCAGACTAGTCCACTTTGAATGGCTCTCAGAAGCAGGACCCCAATACTCATCTCAAAGAAATGCGTGACAAGATTGCAGGCATTGTGGTAGGTGTGGTAGAGAAAATTGGGGAGCAAAAGTCTTTCCAGTGCCCTTCATATAGCACGCCAGCAATGATTGTCTTTTTCACCCGGATTTAATAATGCCCCCATTTCTGAGACTGTTAAGGACTGTTAGGCCCATGGCATCTTCAGAAGAGTGCAGGGTGGGATAGTGGGAATAGCATAGATTTGGAGTCTGACAGTGTGAGGGTAAATCTTTATGCACTTCCATATCCCAGCCATATAACCTTTAGCAAGTTACTTAATTTTGCTGAGCCTCAGTTTTCTTTTTTTTTTTTTTTTTTTTTTTTTGAGACGGAGTCTCGCTTTGTCGCCCAGGCTGGAGTGCAGTGGCGCAATCTCGGCTCACTGCAGCTCCGCCTCCCGGGTTCACGCCATTCTCCTGCCTCAGCCTCTCCGAGTAGCTGGGACTACAGGCGCCCGCCACCACGCCCTGCTAATTTTTTGTATTTTTAGTAGAGATGGGGTTTCACCGTGGTCTCGATCTCCTGACCTCGTGATCCGCCCCCCTCGGCCTCCCAAAGTGCTGGGATTACAAGGTGAGCCACCGCGCCCGGCCTCGCCTCAGTTTTCTAATAATACCTCACTGGGATCATAGGGACTTGGGACTGCTGCAAGGGTTAAATGAGGTCACAGGCCAAGTACACAGTAATTGCTCCAAAAATGGCCATTCCCGTCATCTCCTGGACAGTACTTTGGTGTCTTCTTCACCCTGATGTGAAGGACACAAAAAATACTCTGTTGATGCTCAGAAGAAAAAAACAAATCTCATCATGCATTTCAAAACTTCTTCACAGGAAGTTCTTTTCTTCTCTATGCTCTTGTCTATCAGTCTTTCTTTTGATACTTCATGGTGCCCCTTACAAGCCTCTTTCTCTGGAGAGTGTCTGGTATGAGGATTCCTGTCACAAAGGCAGGCCTACATGACTCAGCACGGGTCTCAACTAGACCTTCTTCCAAAGAGGGTGAAAGGAATGAGAGAGCAGGCATTGAGATGTGCTGTCTTTTGCTTGGACCTTGATAGCCTTGGGCACTTGGCCTTCAGGATTCCATTCGGATCAGCCTCCACTTGAATTCTCTATAATCAGGTACCCAATGCTACATTAAGTCCGTTACCAAATCTTTAACCCCAAAGACTTTCCAAAGGCCAGACTTGGCCTTGAGTCGATCTGGAGTTCAGGCCAGGTTCATAATTATACCTTATTTCAACTTTCCAACCCCAACCTCTCCTTGGCCAATCATTTAATGACCCTGGGGGATTCAAATCTGGAGAATAAGGCAAGGACTGAATGAAATTATGTTAATTTCTGTCCAATTTAATTAAATTTTCTTAAGGTGTGATTGATTTCCTTAGGACCTTGGTATATGGTCCAGTGCTGCTTAGCCAATGGGTTAAGTATCTCCAGATTCCCAGATAATTTTCTACTCTTATCTATATCCCCTCACTGCATGAAGACCCTGAGGACTTAGAAGTTAAGGTCTTAATTTGATTTTGAAGATGATTTAAACTTCTGAAGTCTCATCTGTAAGGCCAGGACAGTTGCACAGAATGCTTGTTAAGATTTCTATGCAGAAACCTAACCTAATAATACTCAGTGAACAGGGGTATGGAAATTACCAGTGGGCTGCAGCCTTACTATTTAAAAATGTCTTAGTGGCCAGACATGGTCGCTCACGCCTGTAATCCCAGCAACTGGGGAGTCTGAAGTGCGTGGATCATGAGATCAAGAGATGGAGACCATCCTGGCCAACATGGTGAAACCCCAACTCTTCTAAAAATACAAAAATTAGCCAGGCATGGTGGCGCATGCCTGTAGACCCAGCAACTCAGGAGGCTGAGGCAAGAGAATCACTTGAACCTGGAGGCAGAGGTTGCAGTGAGCCAAGATCGCACCACTGCACTCCAGCCTGGGTGACAGAGAGAAACTCCATCTCAAAAATAAATAAATAAATAAATAAATAATAAATAAATACTTGACGTGTACCAGAACTATGGGGATACAATGAGATTAGAGTAATGAGAAAGACATACATGTCTCTGCCTTCGTGGAGTTTACTATCTACTGGGAAATTCAGACGTTAAACAGAGTGAAAAATATGACGCATATTGCAAGAGTATAACCACAGGATGCTATGAACCTACTTATTAATCAAATGTGGCTGCATAATATTGGATTATTCATTTTAAAAAATGTTTCACTCTATGCCTTGCAACCATTCAAGCAAATATCCAAGTCCATACCTTCTCGCCTCTAGGGTGACCAATTCATCCTGGCTTGCCCAGGACTTTCTTGGTTTTGACACTGAAAGTCCCATGGCCAGGGAAAACTCTCAGTCCTCAAAAAACCAGACAAGTAGGTTATACTTCTTGCCTCAGGGAAAGTCTGGGGCAGAGTTCTCTGGCTTTTGTTTTTTTTTTTTTTTTTGAGACGGAGTCTTGCTCTGTCGCCCAGGCTGGAGTGCAGTGGCACAATCTCGGCTCACTGCAAGCTCCGCCTCCCGGGTTCAGGCCATTCTCCTGCCTCAGCCTCTCCGAGTAGCTGGGACTACAGGCGCCCGCCACCACGCCCGGCTAATTTTTTGTATTTTTAATAGAGACGGGGTTTCACCGTGGTCTCGATCTCCTGACCTCGTGATCCGCCCGCCTCAGCCTCCCAAAGTGCTGGGATTACAAGCGTGAGCCACCGCGCCTGGCCGGCTTTTGTTTTCAAAAGCCTAAATTCTTTAGGATAATGGACATGAATCCTTCAAAACTTCAATGTCGCGAAGCAACAATAACAATATAAAATAGTGGAGGGACTATTCTAGATGTAAATAAATTAGAACGACATAAACAGCAAATGCAATGTGTGACTGTAAATTGGATCCTGGTTTTTGTTCTGAAGCATAACAAACATTCTTGGAATGAAACATTTTGGGGAAATGAATATGAACTAGCTATTAGATAATTTTACGGAACTATCAACAGTTTTGTTAGATGCAAACATGGTATTGTAGTTTTGTAGGTGAATGTCTTTCTCTTTAGAAGACAGGCTGAAGTACCGAGAGGTGAAAAAAAAGATGGTGATAAATTTTTAACGATTTTCGAATTCAGGAGAGTGCATAAGAATGTTCATTTTATTATTATTTCAACCTTTCTGTATTTATGAAACTAATACAAAGTTTTGGGAAAGAAGTCAGTAACCACTGAGCAGAATAGGGATTTGGGTTAAGAGAAATGGCTAGGCATGGGGTCCACACCTGTAATCCCAGCACTGTGGGAGGCCGAGGCAGGAGGATTGCTGGAGGATCCAAGTTCAAGATGAAAGAAACTTGTCCCTGAATTGGAAAAGGCTTCTTCCAGAATGGAAGCAGGAGAAAAAAGGAAGAAAATGATTGTGCTGGTGGTGTTGACTCTAGGCACATGGGGTTATAGAGGGCCTAGCAAAGACCCTAGTGCCCCAAATTTGGCATTGAAGCAGCTAAGACAGCCCTGACCTAATGATATGGACATCTCAGTTGCTAGATTCCTGGATACACAGATGACTGATGAGCAGACACCTGGAATTTTGACCCTAGCCCAAGTTATGAGAAGAACCCAAATTGAAACTGAGATTCCATTTCCATCACCCCAAAGAGTTACATTTTCTCCACATCTGAATTTATGGACAGCATTGAATGTCCTGTACACTAAACTGGCAAATCCAGAAAAGTTCCCCTGAGTGATATCTTAGCTAAAACCCGAAAGATTAGAAGTTGGCCAGGTAAAAAGGAGAGAATAAGCATGTCACGCATCTGAAACAGCACGTTTAAGGGACAGAAGAGTGGTACCTTGAGATAAACTAAGAGAAATTCAGTATGGCCAGAGCAGAGGGAGCGAGGGCAAGATTAACATGAGATGAGGGCGGAAAGGCAGCCTGGAGCCAGAATGCGCTAGACCATCTAAATTAGGCAAAGGAAATCACCCACACCTCTCCCCTTGGGAACTCCAGGGCCCTGCTCTTCCCTCTCAATGCCTCATCCATCCTGGTGCCCATGCCTCAGGGCCTCTCAGTGTCTTTAGAATGTGCAGTCTGGGCTACAAATTAGAAGTCATCCTGATTAGGCACCAAGTTCTTGCTGTAAAAATGATGACAAATGGAGAGAAACAGAGTCTGTCACCCATTCTGGGGGGAGCTCTTTCCACTTGAGCCCTTTTACCCACTAACGTTATTAATACATGAACCTAGCCCCTCAAACACTGCCCAAGTATCTGTGGACATTCCCTGGGGGTGTCTCATATGTGTTCATAGAAGAATCTAGCTAGTCACCACCTGGTGTCTGCACATTGTCCCTCCTTTACTGCCCCAGCCTCCTCTGCTAGATAATACCCTGTCCAATGGGCACTACAAGCACTTCTCTGGGCACAACTGTGTCCACCAGGCACCAAAGTCTCCTCCTGCAGCTGATGAGCAGCACAGGAGGTGCCAAAGCTGTGAGATGTTATTCTGAGCAGTGGCAAAAAATGCCTCCCCTCGTGATGCGCACCCTCAGACAGTGGAGTCCCAAAGTCATATTCCTTCTGCTGAAATAGTTTATAGGGGTTATAGGGAAACAGGCTTTTCAGTTTTCATGTACAGTCCCCCTAGCTTTCCACGGGGCTCAGATATATGACCACAGAGGTTGGGTAGCAGGGCCTTGGCCCACAGGCAAACAAACACATATCAGACACTACTCTGTCCCCCAAATCACTCATCTTTTCTGACAATGGAGGCTTTGTTAGTGGGTCAGGCTTGCGGTGCCTGGCTCCTATTTCTCTGGGATGACTATTCTTCTGGGAGGAGCTTCAGTCCCTCCTGTAGGGATTTTTGGATCTGCTAACTGGTTCTCTGAATATGCCAGATATCTGAACTCCAGCAGAGGTCATAGTTTGGGCTCCTCCTGGGACCCACAGCTTTTGTCTGTCTTCTATTAGACCAGAATACTTGAGGAAAGGATGGGGTCTTATTTGCTCTCATATCCTTGAATGGTGTCATGGGCCTGGCATGTAGGAGATGTTCAATTTGTTATTTTTATTGAAAGACCATCCCATACATTCGGTCAGTGGCCACCAAATTTCAGCTTGATGGAAACCACTTGGGAGATTGTTAAATACACAGATTTCTAGGCTGTGTCTTCAGAGATATGACTCATTTGATCTGGAGTGAAGATGCAGGACTATAAATTTAAATAAGTTCCTTAGTGATTCTGATGCACGTGGTCCTTGAATTTCACTTTGCCTCTACCTTAGGCAGGCCTGAACCAGGGCCACTACTGGCACAAAGGGCCACTTTAGCTCATGTGTGAGAATTAGAAATAGTTACCCTTTTCCCCTCTAGTTACACCAAGTCCGAGGCCAGGGTGACAGCTTGGTGAGCAGAGTTTAGGCAGTCATTTCATCCCTTTATCCCCTATGCCAAGCATCCTCATGCTGTGCACAACCTGAACAATTGTTTGCAACAGCCTGGTCTGATGCCTGCTCCTGCTAAGAAATAGTGCACATGAGAAATGCATCTTTGAGTCACCCAGTCCCTCAGTAAACTCTGGGAAGAAGCTGGGGTTGAATTGTGCTGGTTACTTGCACCTGGAGATCAGATGAACCAGTAGCCAAAGTCTCCAGACCTGTTGGGAGGAACCTGAAAATTAAGGCTTGAAAGATTGAACACAGAGGTTCTTGAATTTTGCTGCATGTTGGAATCATTTTGGGAGCGTTGAAAGCTAGGTATGATGCCTGATGTTTGATGTCTAGGTCTTAACCCCAGAACTTAATTGGTAGGGCATCAGAATTTTTTTTTTTTTGAGATGGGATCTTGCTCTGTCACCCAGGCTGGAGCGCAGTGGTACAATCTCAGCTCACTGCAACCTCCACCTCCCGGGTTCAAGCGATTCTCCTGCCTTAGCCTCCTGAGTAGCTGGGACTACAGGCACGTGCCACCATGCCCAGCTAATTTTTTGTATTTTTAGTAGAGACGGGGTTTCACCGTGTTAGCCAGTATGGTTTCGATCTCCTGGCCTCATGATCCACCCACCTCGGCCTCCCAAAGTGCTGGGATTACAGGCGTGAGCCACCGCGCCCGGCCAGCATCAGAATTTTTAAAAGCCCCCAAGGTGATTCCAAGATTCTAACATGCAACTTAAGTTGAGAATCGCTGACCTAATGAAGCCCTCACCCTGATCAGGGAGAAGAATTGACTGCTGTGTGTCTTCCTGGGGAATGGAGGACCAGGGTGGGCTCGCCCTTCAGGCCGGAGTAGGCAGCTGGCTCTCTTGCTATGTGTGGTCCAGCATTGTGTAAGTTCTTTAGGTTTCCCCTCAAGAAAAAAATGAGTACCTGTGCCTGTGTTTCTTAGAATTTCTACCAATCACTTTTATACCTGCGGTTACCGATCACTCGCCTAGATCTAGTCCTTCTTTCACCCCTCTAAAATAAAACTGAACTATTTTTTCTTTTTAAGACAGAGTCTCGCTCTGTCACCCAGGCTGGAGTGCAGTGGTGTGATCTTGGCTCACTGCAGCCTCCACCTTCTGGGTTCAAGCAATTCTCCTGCCTCACCTCCCGAGTAGCTAGGACTACAGGCGCACGCCACCATGCCTGGCTAAGGGTCACCATCTATTTTTAACATGTGACATTCCCCATCAGTTTGATAAACCAGTCCTCCACAAGACACGAATGGCAGCTAAAGCTTGAATATACTTTCCAAAGTATGTGTCAAAACAATTTGATAATATGCTACAAAGAGATTAATATTATGAGAGCAAGATGTTATTTTTAAATGGTAGGACCCAAACTGGGGATGTTGTTGCTTTGTGGGGAGCACCTCAAACTTAGTGGAGTGGGAGACAGTACTGAGGGCCCTTTAGAAAACCCCACTGTTTTTACCACCTGCAGCAGTGACCTGACTTCCATTGATAATGCTGATCATGCTATTCTTCTGAACGGAGAGAAGAAGAAGAAATAAAGAATCTGGTTCCCCCACTAGAACACGAGCTCCTATGCTAATAGGGGGAACTACATTCTATTCCTTTTGGACTCCTGCATCATTCTTACCACATAATTTGCGTGCTTTTGCCATGCAATAAATGTTTAAGTTGTTATATTCAAATTCAACACCAATTTATTGAGTAGCTACTATATCCTAGGCCTTGAACTAGGTACTTCAATCTTCTATTAATATTAGGCATTAGTATTAGATATTAAGTAGGATATAGGTTAATACAGTCTATTAGACAAGGTGTGAGATTCTTTCTTTATAAAATAATGATCCAGATTATAGCCCAGCAAACAAATCCAGAGCATGTTTGTTGGTTCAACTCTCCTTAACATGTGGCTTCCATCCTTGGGTTCGACAAGGCCACTTTAGCCAACGGGTAGAGGAAAAAGCCAGAGACGCACAACCCAGAAGCACCAGAAAACCTTTCTGTTCACATCCTATTGGCCAGAATTTAGTCACATGATTATACCAATATGCAAGGCAGGCTAGGAAATGTAATCACTAATTAGGTGGCCATGTAGCCATCTAAAACTGGGGATTGATATTGTTAGGCAAGAAAGAATAAATATTAATGGACAATTCTCATAAAAATCTCATACCTATGGATAACTGTCTTAATTCATATTGAAGTTAGAAATAAACTATAGGACACAGTGCAATGCCATATACCTGTAATTCCAGAACTTTGGGGGGCCAAGAGTTAGAAACCAGCCTGGACAACATAGAAAGACCCTATCTCTACAAAAAACTTAAACTGGCCAGGTGTGGTGGCATGCCTGTAGTCCCAGCTACTTGGGAGGCTGAGGCAGGAAAATAGCTTGAGCCCAGGAGTTTGAGGATACAGTGAGCTATGATCACTCCACTGCACTTGAGCCTGGGTGACAGAGTGAGACCTCATCTCTCCTTTTTGTTTTTTGTTTTTGTTTGTTTGTTTGTTTGACAGTTGGCAGGGCTAGCTGAGGTTTTATTTTTGGACAAAAAAAAAAGCAATTGAATTGTTTTGTAGCTGGAGGCATGGGTAAGGGGGTGTCCCCAGGCAGTAAACTCCTCCGCGGGTGGGCTGAGGGCTTGGGCTGAGCCTCAGGTGGGTCTCCTGTTCCCTGTGATACCATGCACAGCGGCCTCCCTCTATGGCCCTGTGGCAGCTGCAGGAGGGGTAGGGTGGGAGGGGCTGCCGCGTCTGTTCACTTAGGCAGGACATCAGAGGACTTGGACACCAGCTTCCCATCGCCGGTCTCGATCTTCAACCACAGCCCTGGTGGAGCTGGTGCAGCTGAAGGAGCTGCAGCCTGCGCCAGAGCCAAAGCTGGAGCCCAGGCTGTAACTGAGGCCGGGGGCTTGTGAGGTCCCCATAGGTCGAGCTCAGGCCACCTGCATAGCCGCTGGTGGTCTTCGTATGGATAGTCATGTTCTGCATCCCAGACTCCAGCCGGCTCTCCTCACCCTCCAGCAGCTTCCTGTAGGTGGCAGTTTCGATGTCTAGGGCCAGCTTGACATTCATCAGCTCCTGGTACTCACGCAGCTGCCACACCATATCCTGCCTGGCCCACTGCAGAGCGGCCTCCAGCTTGGACAGCTTGGCGTTGGCATCCTTAACGGCCAGCTCCCCACGCTGCTCCACATCTGCGATGGTGGCCTCCAGGGAAGCCATCTGGCCTTTGAGGCCCTTAATCTCAGCCTGGAGCTGGCTGATGTTCCAGTTCATCTCGGAGATCTCAGTCTTTATATGCTGCAGGTCATGCCCGTGCTTCCCAGCCAGCGTCTGCAGCTCCTCATACTTTATCTGGTGCGTACTCTCAGCCTCCGCCCGGCTGCGGTTGGCCATCTCCTCCTACTGCACCTTGACCTCAGCAATGATGCTGACCGTGTCCAGGAAGTGGCTGTTGTCCATGGACAGCACCACAGACATGTCCGAGATCCGGGACTGCAGCTCCCAGATCTCCTCTTCATACAGCTGCCTGAGGAAGTCAATCTTGTCAGTCAGCCCTTCCAGGCAAGACTCCAGCTCCACCTTGTTCATGTAAGCTTCATCCACATCCTTCTTGATGAGGACAAATTCATTCTCCACCTCTGTCCGCTTATTGATCTCATCCTCATACTTGTTCTTGAAGTCCTCCACCAGCCCCTGCATGTTGCCAAACTCTGCCTCCAGCTTCAGCTTCTCCTGGCTCAGTCTCCAGCTGCCACCTAAGGTTGTTGATGTAGCTCTGGAACATGTTGTTCTTGTTGGTCTGAGCCGTCTTCTGCTGCTGCAGGAGGCTCCACTTGGTCTCCAGCATCTTGTTCTGCTGCTCCAGGAACCATACCTTGTCTATGAAGGAGGCAAACTTGTTGTTGAGGGTCTTCATCTGCTCCTTCTCCTGGGTGTGTAGAGCCTGGATGTTGGGATCCACCTCCAGGTTAAGGGGGCTCAGCAGGCTCTGGTTGACCGTGACAGCGGTGATGCCTCCCATATCGCTGGCCCCACTACCCAGCCTCCACCCAGGCCACCCCAGAAGCTGCTGCTGCCCACTCGGGAGAATCTCAAGTAGCTGATGCGGGCACTGGGCCCACTTGTGTAGGAGCAGCTGCTGAAGGCCCGGGGGCCAGAGGTGGACATCCTGTAGGACTTCTGGGTCACCCTGATGGACATGGTGGAGGCAGGAGTGGAGGCAGGCGGGCTGAACCAGGCAGAGATTCCAGAAGGAGCAGAGAAGCTGCTTCTTGGTCCTTTTTTTGTTTGTTTTGTTTTGTTTTTAGTTGAGACCGAGTCTCGCTCTGTCACCTAGGCTGGAGTGCAATGGCACAATCTCGGCTCACTGCAACCTCCACCTCCCGGGTTCAAGCGATTTTCCTGCCTCACCCTCCTGAGTAGCTGGGACTACAGGCGCCCGCCACCAAGCCTGGCTAATTTTTTTTGTATTTTTAGTAGAGACAGGGTTTCGCCATGTTGGCCAGGCTGGTCTCGAACTCCTGACCTCGAGTGATTTGCCTACCTTGGCCTGTCTCAAAAAATAAAAAAAAAAAAGAAACTATAGAAAGATGCTGGTTTCTGGCCAGGGAAGTCCTCCATTTTGTCAGTGTATTTAGGATTAGGTTGGCTCTGAAGCAAAACACTTCTGCAGACCAGATTCAACTTATAAGAGTATGGCATCTAGAAAAAAACCGATTCATTAATTTATAATGGAGCAATATACATATTCAGCAACTTGAATGTTTGTGTTTCCCATTCAGGCTAAGGCTTTCTTGGTATGAAGGTTCTTGGAAGGCCACATCATAATGTATTAGCATACACTGAGTGTCTAATCTGGGCCAGGTCTGTGCTAGACATTTTTCACAAACAACCTAGTTTGATCTGTGTGCCCAACTCAGTTAAGTGGAGATCATTCAGAACATTTTACAGGTAAGAAAACTGAACAGCAGAGAGGTCATGAAGCTAAGCAGCAGCAAGGCTGGGGTCTGAATTCAGATCTATTTGATAATAAAGTGAGCGTGTTTCCATTATACCCTGCTGCTTATGTGTGAGCTTCTCTAGTCAGCTTCAAAGCATCCTTGGGGATGTTTTCACCGGCTGTGCCTCCCTGTATGGATTTCTGTTACAGCATTTAGTGCATAGACACAGTCTTATTATTGAAGGCTGTCTTTCCTAGGCTCCTTCCATCTCTTGATATTCATGGATCATGTCTTAGGCATTTTACAAAATTGAATACAGCACAGGTCCTGGTATTTGGTACATGCTTAAACAAATGATTAAATGAGTAGATTAAAATGCCCTCTTAACCTACAGTTTAAACAGACCCCTTTTTTTTTCTTTAATTTGAAGATGGGGTCGCTCTCTGTTGCCCAGGCTGGAGTGCAGTGGTGCCGTCATGGTTCACTGCAGCCTCGACCTCCTGGGCTTAAGGGATCCTCCTGACTCAGCCTCCCGAGTAGCTGGGACTATTCTTCTTCTCTTCAATGCTTAGCCTTGTCCCAACTTCCCAGCTTCACCACAATATCTTATTCCAAGTCCTTGGTTTCCAGCTGTAGTGCCAGGCACACTCAAAAATATTTCCAATTAATTCCAAACAATACCCTTGTATATACTGGAAAGGTCTTCTAGGGTTGAGTTTTTCCTTCAACCTAATCTCAGTCCGTCCTGATGGCTTGTCAATGTATTTCCTTTTGTTTCATCCTCAGGAGCTATGGAAAACGCTGTTTCCCATTGTGAGTTTACTATGAAAATGAGCTGTCAAGATTCTAGGGAAGGGAAAGATGCCAACTCCAGGCTGAGGTCATGATTTTGTTTAAAGAGGCTTTGCTAATCATCTCAGTGGTGATGCAAACTCCCTGCAATGATGCTTAAGACAGGCCTGGGTGGGACTGGCCTCCTTCCCCTGCCACGGCTCTGGGGAGGAATAAGCTGGAAACCGGAAGGAGCCCTTGAAAAGCCCTGGTTTCTTCACCAGTGACACAGATGATGGGTATGTGGGTAGGACTAATCAAAGCAAATCAGCAAGCATTCCTAGATGAAGGCTCCCTGCTAGACAAAATGGGGTGCAACGAAGTGGAAGAAGAGGCCCTTCCCTCTAAGGCTCACTGGGACTCACTCTCCTCATGGCAAAAGTGATCGAGTTGGACTTCTCCCATGAAATACCCCTAGTGCAAAGGAGGGTTTCTATCCTCCGCTCCTCTAGGCATTATTCTAAGCCAACTACTATAAATGAGAAACTTATGTGAGTTGCCTTAAACATTCTGTGCAAGTTTTGCATTTGATTTCACAGATATTCCAAGTTGTTTTAATATATACATTGTGGCTCTTCTCTCAAATAGCTAAGTAAAATTGATACCCCGGAAAGATGCCCCATATTTATGCTATGACTTAATGGGTACCCCCAAGAATACCCATTCTTGGGTACTCTGCCAGACTACCCATTCCCTACCAGGAGCAGCTCCGAGCTGGATGATGTCTGACATTCTTTCTAGATCCAAAATTCCTTTATGAGGAGTCAGAAATAAGTAATCACAGAAACAACATAGGCAGATATGTTTGAATGTAAGGACATATAAATTCAATTTCTTTTTTTCAAAACTCTCACCAAGTAAAACGCTTCTACAGCCCAGATTCACCCACCAACTGTCAGTTTTCAAACTATATTTTCAGAATCTATATTTTAAGAAAAGTCCCCAGGGGACTCTTACGATCAGGCATTTGGAAACCCTGAAAAGACATGTATGAATTGTTCATAAACTATAAAACCTGAGACGAATGTGAGCCATCATTGTGGGTAGGGATAACAACCCCTGATGTCTTTGCCACATGACATGGCTTAAATGAGATAGATAATGGGTATCACTTTGTGAAATTCAGGAACTGAAATTATCAAACTGGAAGGCATGGTGGCTGCTGCAGCTCTTTCCTTCTGAGCCTCATCACAGGTGTTTGCAGAGGATCTATAGCCTCTGTAGCCCTGGGGGGAGGCACAGCTGGCTGGAAAAAGACACTGTCAACCTCTTGCCTCTTCCTTTCCCAGTAGCTCAGATCCAGGGCTGTGAGCTGTTCTGGTGCAGAAACAGCAATAGCACCAAAGGTCTCTCTCTCTTCCTTTACTTACTTATTTTAGGACCTCTTCTATCAAAACAGAGATCCGACAAAGAAAGGGACACAGATTCTAGTGTCCTTAAGAAGAGGGGCTGTCCTCGCTGGGCCCCTGGGTCTCTCCCCAGCCCTGCCCAGGCACCCAGGACCCTATACATTGTGTTCTTTTACAAGGACACTGCCCTCCAGGAGACATCATTTCCTAAGCCTATCCTAACTTGCTTTCCTATATCAAAACAAATGTATTGGTCCAGGGTTCTGTTGTTTTGGGGTCCCAGTGTGGCAAATTAATATGATAAATTATGTTTAAGGCTCTAAATAAAGTGCTACATGAAAGCAGATTCAGGTCTTATTCATTTCTTTTTCTTCTTTCCTTCCTTCTTTCTTTTCTTTTCTTTTTTTTTTTTTTTTTTTTGAGACGGAGTCTTGCTCTGTTGCCCAGGCTGGAGTGCAGTGGCACAATCTCGGCTCACTGCAACCTCTGCCTCCCAGGTTCAAGTGATTCTCCTGCCTCAGCCTCCCGAGTAGCTGGGATTACAGGCGTGAGCCACCACGTCCAGCTAATTTTTGTATTTTTTTAGTAAAGACGGGGTTTCACCATTTGGCCAGGATGGTCTCGATCTCTTGACCCTGTGATCCGCCCGCCTGGGCCTCCCAAAGTGCTGAGATTACAGGCGTGAGCCACTGCGCCCGGCCAGTCTTATTCATTTCTATGCTCCTGTCCCTAGTTTCTGGGTCACATTTGGAGAGGTGAGATGGAACTCAATTTGAAGTTACACGTGAAAAGGTGGCCGTGTTTTAGAACATCCTGACATTTCAATAGCTCCCTTTATTCACTCAACAAACATCTGAGTGCATACTATGTGCAGGGCATACTCTACAGGCCATCGGCTTTCGAACTTTTGTGAACTTCAGCATCACCTAGAGGCCTTGTTAAAACACAAAGTTCTGAATCATAGATTCCGATTCAGGAGGTCTGGATGAGCCCTGAGAATTCAATTTCTAACAAGTTCCCCGGTGCAGCTGATGCTCCTGGTCTGGGAACCACACTTGGAGAAAAACTGATACAGGGCAAGGCAGGAGCCAAGCCCCTGACCTCCTAAGACGTGGTCTAGGGTGGTTATTATGTCAAAGAGACTAACGATGCAGATTTTCTCATCTTGGCAGGCCAGTGGGGGAGACACGCAGGAGGCCTGGAAGCCCCTGGAGCTGTGGTCTGTGGCTGCCACCCCCGGAGTCAAGCACAAACAGAAGTCAGCTGTGCTGCGCCCATCCCTGCGGCGCCGTGAAAGAAGGCGCAGGATGAGGGAGCCCTCACACCTCCTCTCGGGCTGGGGCCCCACAGCGGCGAAAGGACTGAGGGAGTGATCGGGGGTCGCGGGGATCCTTCCGGGACGGGCCTCCGCGGGAGGAGCTCCGGAAAGCCGCCCTCCACCTCCGAGGCCCCGCCTGCGCGGGCGCTCCACTAGCGGTCGGGGTGGTGGTGGCGGTGGTGGCGGTGGCGGCGGCGGCGGCGGCGGCGGCAGCGGCAGCAGCGCGGGGCGGGGCGCCGCGACCCCTGTCCCTCCCCTGGGCCGAGCGGCAGGCGCGCTCGCACCGCCCCCGCCCCCTCGTCGCAGTCGCTGCCGACCGGCTGGCTGGGCCTCGCGGCGTGAGGACCCCGGCAGCGCCGCAGTCCCGCGAGCCATGGCCCAGTCCGGCGGGGAGGCTCGGCCCGGGCCCGAGACGGCGGTGCAGATCCGCGTCGCCATCCAGGAGGCCGAGGACGTGGACGAGTTGGAGGACGAAGAGGAGGGGGCGGAGACGCGGGGCGCCGGGGACCCGGCCCGGTACCTCAGCCCCGGCTGGGGCAGCGCCAGCGAGGAGGAGCCCAGCCGCGGACACAGGTAGGCGCAGCGGCCGGCCCGGGAGGTGGGCCCCCAGGGGGCGCCGGGCCGCGCGCGAGTTCGGGGCGCTGACTGCGCGCGACAACTCCTCGGGCAGAGGGGGTTGAGTCAGCCCCGCCGCCGGGGAAGCAGCTCCGGGCCGAGCCCCTGAGTCAGAACCGGCCCGTGGAGGCAGCCGGTGCCCCAGCCCTCAGCTTCGTCGCCCCACCGAGGCTCCCAGGGCTGGCGGCCGGGATCTGAGGGGCCTGGACGTGGGGATGTTCAGGGATCCAGGAGGAGGACTTTCACGGGCCATCCAAGCCACCCCCTCCTCTGGAGGAGGCCTCTTCTCTGTGGGCTCCCTCAAGACACCACCTCCCCATCCCCGCAAAGTCCATCCCTGCCCGCCTTCCCCTCCCCTTGCGAGTGGTCCCACTTACCCTTCACTGCCGTCATCGCCCTGCCTTTCCCAGTCCTGCTGGCTGCGCTCAGTCTTTAGGTGGTAGCAGGCCAGGTACAGCGGACACTTACTGATGGGGGATTCCAGGAGGTGGGATTTCATGGTAATTTGAGACGGATACAGGACTTGCTGCCTTACATCCTCCGCCCTGGGGTATTCCCATTTTCACACAGCCTTTCCCACCAGACCTTTCTGTTTGCATCATCTTGCTGCCTTGCGGCGGAGTGGGGTTGGGACGGGGGGGGGGGGGGGGGGGGGGGGGTTGTTCCTGGGTTTGGGGTATTTTGGAGCAGCTATGGCACTTGTTTAACCTTGTCCCGGGTCCTGAGCTTTGTCCTCAGGCACTTTGGCTCCTATCCACTAATGCCCAAGCCCTTAAGGACTAGTGTTTTGTTCCTGCTGTTGAAAGGAGATAAAACATAGACATAGACATGAAAGTGGGGAAATGACAGAACTTGCACATTCTGGTGGATGCCAACAGGCACTTATTAGGGGCTCTCTTTCTTCTAGGACCCTGTCCCAGGCGTTTAGTTGTTAAGGTTCTGCAGGATTGTCCTGGCAAGCGTATATCTACTTCACTGGGAGAATACTCAACTCAAGGGTGGAAGAATACTGGGCCCAGAGCAATTCTCTATTACTGGCTCACCCTTCCCCAGGTTAAAGGGTCAGACTTCTGGACCCAGAGATTCGGGGCAGACCAGTAGAGACAGTTGTTAGGGGAGAAAAGTCAGCCCACCAGGGTAGGGCAGGAAAGCTGGACCATAGCATATGACAAAGTAGATAGATCAGTGCTTTATAATGCAAGGCCTGGTTCGTTTAGCTCTGTGCTAAGTACTGAGAGCATAAAAATGATGAACCCTTAGTCACTGACAGCTCACAGTCTTGAGAAGGCAGTCCCCTAGTCAGATAATATCAGAGTATGTAAAATAGTCCCGAGTGGTTTATCCTTATAACTTTATTTTCCTGTGGCAGTGGCAAATAGCCATCCCTATCCTGAGGGCTAGATTTGTGAGATTGTATCATTAGCCAGGATTAAAGCTCTACTTATGTTTAAGGCCTGGAAAGATCCCCTGTGGAGGTCTAGGAGAAACCAAGCCTCAGTATGTGTAGGCCTCTTGCCTGAACCCCTCTTGCTCTTCCTCCAGAATTGCCCAGCTCCCGTGGCTTGAGTCTCAGCAAGTGTTCAGTCTGAAGCCTTTCCTGCTGCCCACTGGCATAGAGTTGACCCCAGAAAATCCCTGGGGTTCCTCAGGGAGCTGACAGAGCCTAGTGGGCAGGCATCCAGAGCACGAGGAGATGTAGCCAAGAACAGGATCCACACTATCCCCTGTTTGGGCCCAGGCTCGCATGGCAGCAGCCATCACCCGATATGAATGTTCTCAGCTCCTGGAGCCTACAGGAGAAAGCCCAGATTCCTCAATCTGCTCATTAAGATGCGACACCCACTCACATCATCTCCTCAGCCCATTGCTTCCTTCCCTGCCTGTCAGCAGTTCATGCTCCCGTGATTCCATCTAGTTCCTTGAGCATAGGGGGCTATTTTGTGTCTACGTGCCTCTGCACCCCCACCTCTAGGTCCTCTGATTGACTGATTTCTAGTCAGCCTTTAAAACTTCACCGCCTCTTCTCCACCACCCCCAATCCCCACCCCAGAGCTGGCTGTGTTTCCTTTCTTCTCTGTTGCTGTAGTACTCTGTACATTTTATGCCTAGCACCTTCCACAATTGTGATTCTATCATTGTGTCTCCCTCACAGGAATAGGAGCTCGGTGAATTCAAGGACCATGCTTGCTTCGTTCATTGTATCTTCAGCACCTAGCACAGCACCCAGCATATAGGACATGTTTGTTGACTGAATGCGTATCTCTATCATCACACTCACTCCATGGTGTTGAGATATTTGTGTTTCCCCTCCCCTAGACAATGAGATCCTTGAAGACAGCTGCCTTATCTTACTCCTTTTTGTATTTCCATACCTAGCTTATATAAGGGAACAGAATACCTAATACCTAGCTTATATAAGGGAACAGAATAAACGAACAATAAAGAAAAGTCTTTACAGCCTCTAAAATGTTCATTGATCATCTCCCCACATCTCATTCATTAAAAAGATGCCTTTCCTTTTATTCTCACCTTTTTAACGTAAAAATTTTCAAACATAAAGAAAATATGAAAAAATAGTACTATGAGCATTCGTATACCCATCATCTAGATTTAACACTTAACATTTTGCCATATTTGGTGAATGGATATACAATGTATGTGTTTTCCCCGAACCATTTGAGGTATGTTTTACACAAGATTATACCTTAAATACTTCATTTTGTAACCCTAATGACATTCCCTATGAAGCCCTAACACTATTATTGCAACTGAGAAAATTAGCTATCATTCCCTAATGTAATCCTGAAGATAAGCTAATAGCCAAGTTCCGCATTCAAGATTCCCCAGATTGTGCCACAATTGTCTTTTACAGCTGTTTCTTTTTTCCCCTCAAACCAGAATATGGTCTGGATTGAGGCATTTGCTTCTTATGTCTCTAGACTCTATTAATCTAGAAATTTCCACCATTTTTTTTCCCCTAATGCTTTGCTATTTTGGACAGAAGAGGTCAGACGTCTTGTTGAATGTCTCACATTTTGGATTAGTCTGGTAATGTTCTCATGGTCTTATTTTACTTGCTCTTTTGTACCATGTGCTTCTTATAAACTGGAAGTTAGGGCTAAGGCTTTGATTTGATTCTGTTTAAACATTTTGTCAAGAATGCCTCATACTCTGTGCCTGTAACTTGATGTTCCATCATCTCAGGAGCCATCCCACCTTTAGTGACGCTAAATTTGACCATTCGATTAAGGAGATTTCTCCGTCGTACAGACTGTCTTTCCCTTTGCAGTTAACAAGTTATTTGTGGGCTTCTCATCCTGGGTTCTGTTAAGTTGATGTATCACATTTATTGATTTGCATATGTAGATCCATGCATGCATCCCAGGGATAAATCTCACTTGATCGTGGTGAATGATCCTTTTAAGATGCTGTCGAATTCAGTTTGCTAATATTTTGCTGAGGATTTTTGCATCTATGTTCATCAAGGATATTGGCCCATAGTTTTCTTTTCCTTGTTTGGCTTTAGTATCAGTGTTATGCTGGCCTTGTGAAATGAGTTTGGAAGCATTCCCTCCTCTTCAAAGTTTTAGAAGAGTTTGAGAAGTATTGGTATTAGTTGTTCTTTAAATGTTTGGTAGAATTCAGCAATGAAGCCATCAGGCCTTGAGCTTTTCTTTGATAGGAGATTTTTGATTCCTGATTCAATCTCCGTACTTGTTATTGGTCTGTTCAGATTTTCTGTCTCTTCATAATTCAGTCTTAGTAGGTTGCATGTTTCTAGGAATGTATGCATTTCTTCCAAGTTATCAATTTCTCTTGCAATATTCTTTCCCCAGTGACTTTTCACTTAATTATTTTAGCATCTATTGATGATCCTTACCTAAGTTGGTTATTTCACTGGGGACTGGAAATTGAGGATTTTCTAATTTTCACATTTTTTGTACACTTATTAGCCAGCATTGCTCTATTAAAAAAAAAAAAAAAGCTTTGTCTCATCATCTGGATTGAAAAAAAGTTTCTCCTAAAGAGGCAAAAAAAATGCTTATTTCCCTTTAATTACAGTTTTCAAAGAGATAATTTGATATAGTAGCACACTAAATAATTTAAATGAGGGCTCTTCCTCAAGCTTATACTCTCCTTCTTTCTCCGATTCATGGATTTGTATTTATTCACTTTTTAATAATTAGTCACAGTCATTTTTGGTGCTCAAAATGTCTATATTGCAGCCAGCAGACCCCCTTGAAGCTGGCCTCCTTGTGTCTTTTTGTTACATGCCCATTAGTCTTTAAGCACTTCTTTGCTTTCTGGTATTACATATTCCAGGCATAATTTGTACTTTTCCTACTCCAGTCATGGAATTCAGCCATTTCCACAGGAATCTCTGGTTTTTTCAAATACCAGTAAGAAAGTATTTAGAAACCAAGACCTGGAATTAGGAAAGCTAACTTCTGCCAGAGTATTGTTGCTTTCAGAGCCTTTCAGTGGACAGAACTAAGAAATATATATATATGTGTGTATATATATATATATGTGTGTGTATATATATGTGTGTATATATATATGTGTATATATATATGTGTATATATATATGTGTATATATATATGTGTGTGTGTGTGTATATATATATATATATATTTTTTTTTTTTTTTTTGAGACAGAATCTTGCTCTTGTCGCCCAGGCTGGAGTGCAATGACCTGATCGTGGCTCACTGCAACCTCCACCTCCCAGGTTCAAGTGATTCTCCTGCTTCAGCCTCATGAGTAGCTGGGATTACAGGCACCTGCCACCATGCCCGGCTAATTTTTGTATTTTTAGTAGAGACGGGATTTCACCATGTTGGCCAGGCTGGTCTCAAACTCCCGACCTTGTGATCTGCCTGCCTTGGCCTCCCAAAGTGCTGGGATTACAGGCGTCAGCCACCATGCCTGGCCAAGAAATATGTTTTTTAAAAAACACATATCAATAATTCCAATTCAAATTTACATGACAGGATTTTTGCTGTTTACTTTTATTTATTATACTGAAAATCTTGGTTCCTAATAACATTAACATAATTACTTATTTTCTTTGTCTTACAATGTGTAAAAATGATTCAAAGTTATAATATTAAATATTAATATGAACAATTAAAACCATTAAGCCACCTGCTTTTCATTTAACAACACAATCTTCTAGGTTTCTCTTTTTTTCCACGATGTTTTAGGGACATTGTACAGGCTGTCTTTTTCCCTGCTTTGGATGGTGATAATGAAAGTCTCTACTTTTTTTTTTTTTTTGAGACAGAGTCCTGCTCTGTCACCCAGGGTGGAGTGCAATGGCACCATCTTGGCTCACTGCAACCTCCGCCTCCCAGGTTCAAGTGATTCTTATGCCTCAGCCTCCCGAGTAGCTGGGATTACAGGCCTCCGCCACCATGCCTGGCTAATTTTTGTATTTTTAGTAGAGACGGGGTTTCACCATGTTGGCCAGGCTAGTCTCGAACTCCTGACCTCAAGTAATCTGGCCACCTTGGCCTCCCAAAGTGCTGGGATTACAGGCGTGAGCCACCATGCCTGGCCTCTTACTTTTTTATTAATGTCAATTTTTTGTCAGATGTGGAACTAAGTGCCTTATATACGTAGTCTCTACTCCATACTATGAATCATTATTTAGACCTGCAGAGACATCCACTAGTTGCATATCCCTTTCCCAGGCTCAAGGGTTTATGCCAGAACAGCATGGCAGAAGACAGGGTCAGAGAGGAGTTCATGTCTCTGTAATAAATATATAAGAACCCATGGGCCACCCAAGCATAAGATGTGCCCCCAGCTAGCACCATCCAAAATATGGTTTGTAAAAGGGTGATGCCTTTAACAAAGTTGAGAACATACCTGTGTATGTTTTCAATCTGTCTCAGTGAAGAATCTTTATCTTTTGAATCTACCCTGGTGTTTTTATATTGCATTATCAATTTGCCCTTTTTGAACCATTTCACATTCATTATTTTGTTCTAGAGGTGAGTCAAAAGAAATCTCATACAGACAGGACCTAGACCCTAGTGTTTTTCATAAATGATGTTTCTCTTTTGTGTTTGGTACCTTCCTTATTGGTGTCCACCATTTTCTTGGTCTTGGTGGCCAAAATACCATATTCCACCATCTGCAATGATAGATGATGAGTCCGAGAAATCATTCCTGGATTGAAAGTTGTGGTGAGGGTCTCATTATTCCACCATTTTAGTTTGGATATTTTCCTCCTGTAGGGTATCATTTGATTAACTGCGCAATCAGTTTAACCAGATTCGATATTTTATGAAAAAAGTAGCCTTGGATGTTTTATGCTACAAATCATTTTGTTTCTCTAAATCATTTACAAATATGATACACCTGTAATCCCAGCACTTTGGGAGGCCAAGGTGGGCAGATCACGAAGTTAGGAGTTTGAGACCAGCCTGGCCAATATGATGAAACCCTGTCTCTACTAAAAAATACAAAAACTAACCAGGCATGGTGGCACGCACCTGTAGTCCCAGCTACTCAGGAGGCTGAGGCAGGAGAATCGCTTGAACCTAGGAGGCGGAGGTTGCAGTGAGCCAAGATCGTGGAACCCAATTACCTGTTTTAAAATGTACCCCTTTATTTCTACCCATTTCTCACAGGTTTATAGCTATAACAAAAGACCTCATCACTCCCAGTTTACAATGTTTTGTTAAAAAACAAAACAAAGCAAAACCTTAAGTGTAAAACTTTTTCAAGCCTCCTTGAAAGGCCACTAAGAACATATTCATCAGAAACCATACTTCCTCCCTCAAAGGATCCTGATAGGTATGATTTGCCCTCAAAACTATTTGCTTTACATTGGTGATACTTTTTAAATTCCCATTACATGCAAGGCTCTGGGGTAATACTATAATGGAAGAAACCAGCTTGAGTTCTACTGTCAACTCAGTGTTCAGGCTGCTAATAAAATGTGCACACAAGTATCTATAATACAAATATAGATAAGTGTTGGGAGAAGTAGAAATGATTTTTTTTTCCTAGGAGAATTGCATTTAAGATGGACCTTAATGTGTGACTAGAATTTAGACCTGAAAGAGAGGAGCAAGGCATTCAGAGACAGGAACAGCAAGCTCAAAGGCACAGAGTCCAGAAAGCTTGTGACACTTACAGATAACTATGTCTTTCTGTTTGTTTGGAGCAAAGGATCTGAAAGGAAACTGATGGAAATAAGTTTTGATGCTGGTTACAGCCAGATTCTAAGTGAATCTGAATAAGGAGCTGAATACTTTGTTGGTTTTTTTTTTTATTATGTATGTATTTATTTATTTATTTTTTGAGACAGGGTCTCACTCTGTCACTCAGGCTGGAGTGCAGTGGCGCAGTCATGGCTCACTGTAGCCTCGACCTCCTGGGCTCAAGCAATCCTCCCACCTCAGCCTCCCAAATAGCCTAGACTACAGGTGTGCACGACCATACCTAGCTAATTTTTAAATTTTTTGTAGAGACAGGGTCTTGCTACGTTGCCCAAGCTAGTCTCGAACTCCTGGCCTGAAATGACCCTCCTGCCTTGGCCTCCCAAAGTGCTGGGATTACAGGTGTGAGCCACCGTGCCTAGTTGGGAGCTGAAGAGTTTGAATTTTATTTAACAGGAAATAGAAAACCTTTTATTATTATTATTAAAGTAAATCAGTGACATCAAGTAAAGCAGCGACATACTCTAGCTGTTCTTCAAAACATGTAATATGGCACAGAGTGGAGGAGGCTGTAGCCTAAAATATAACAGGGGAGGTGGCAGGAGGTGGGAAGACAGAACCCTAGAAAGACTGTGGTTGGGAAGTATACCAAAGATGCAGGAGTAAAAAGGGCTACAAATATCTGAAAGGTAATTTAAATTCTTCCTTTAGAACAATTTCCTAGCCTCTCTGTCTGCCAGTGAAAAGTAGCAGGTATTTTATTTTTAAGGGGGAAAAAAAAGAGACAAGATTATTTTCTAAAGGAACTGAGTGAGCTCACTACGGAGATCTAGGGATGCGAAAGCAGAGCTGGCAGCTGCAGAGTAAAGCCTTCCCCATTTGAGTAGAGCCCCCAGCTTAATGATTCCCTGCTGCTCACCCTCATGTGAAGCCGGCCTCTTGGCATGCCCCACCTGTGTACATACAGCCATCTAGGAAGAAAACCAGTGGGAGTGTGCAACTGCAGAGGGAACCCATACAACCCACCAAGAAAAAGCAGCATGTACCTTTTGTCTTCACAGTGAATAGCTGTGGAGTATAACTCCCCACACCCTAAGTGTGGGCTGTGTACAGTGGCCTTCTTCCAAAAAGCACAGTATGGGAGTGGGGATAAAGGGAGTAGTTTTACAGGGGAGAAACCTGACAAACACTACCTCAGATAGGTGATCAAGGTTTACATCCACAGTGATCATTCATGGTGATAGCATGTACCCTGATAGGATGTGCTGAGAATGGAAATTTACCTCTCTGGTCCTCCTCCCAAAAGCCCATAATCCAAATCTAATCATGACAGAGAACATCAGAAAAATCCCAATTGAGGGACATTCCACAAAGTACCTAACCAGTACTTCTCAACACTGTCAAGGTCATCAAAAACAAGGAAAACTGTCACAGCCAAGAGGAGCCTCAGGAGACATGACAGCTTAATGTATTAATGTACTGTGGTGTTCTGGATGGGATCCTGGAACAGAAAAAGGGACAATAGGCAAAAACTAAGGAAATCTGAATAAAATATAGACTTTAGCTAATAATAATATATAATGAACTAATGAACTTATTGTAATTAGTTCATTGGTTTTAACACATGTACCATACTAATGCAAGATATTTATAACAGAGCAAGCCTAGGTGTATATATGGGAACTCTGTACAATTTTCACAACTTTTCTGTAAATCTAAAACTATTCTAAAATAAGTTTATTAAACTAATAAAGAAAAAATGGATTATTTATTAGTCACATGAAGAAAATCAGTGGCATGAAAGTTAAATGGAAGAACTGACTCCAAAGGATACAGAGGTGATGATGTTGAAACAAAAGACTCAAAAATTTATACTCCAACTAGCACCCTGAGAGTGAACTTAAGATACTGTACCCACAAAACAAGAGTAGGAAAGTCTTAGAAGGGAATGATCTGAAGATCAAAAAGAGTTCTTAGAAAATAAATAAATAACTACTAAAATTTAAAAATTCCGTAGGAAAGGTTAGAATATAATGTCAAAGAAATCTCTTAGTGTGTAAATTACAAACAAAGACAAAGACAGATCACATGAAAGAAAAAATAAACATAGAGGACCAATCCAGGTGGTCAGTCAACTAATAGGACTTTAAGACAAGAAATGTAATCTTAGCAAATGACTTAGCCATGTAGGGAACAGTGTTTACATAGTCATAATAATAAAATACAACTGATTGACTTTCAATTTTCAGTATGTATCTATAGATAAAATATAGAATATTAGTTACTGAATAGAATGAAATATTATGAACCTTGGCAAGATGAAATAAAAGTACATCTGATGCAATATGGAAGGTTGGAAATAGGTGAGATGGAAGAGAGGGTAGGACAGTAGTCTGTAATATATCACATGTAGCAAGGAATTGAAAAATACTTTTTAATGTTTATGGAATAAGAAACCACTTAAAGTATATTATTTTAAAACAAATAGGGCTGGGCATGGTGGCTCACGCCTGTAATCGCAGCACATTGGGAGGCTGAGACAGGCAGATCACATGAGGTCAGGAGTTTGAGACCAGCCTTGCCAACATGGTGAAACTCCGTCTCTACTAAAAATACAAAAATTAGCTGGGTGTGGTGGTGCGTGCCTGTAGTCCCAGCTACTTGAGAGGTTGTGGTGGGAGAATTGCTTGAACCTGGGAGGCAGAGGTCGCAGTGAGCCGAGATCGCACCACTGCACTCCAGCCTGGGCGACAGAGTGAGACTGTCTTAAAAAAAAAAAAAAAAAGAGGGTTGAGCGTGGTTGCTCACACCTGTAATCCTAGCACTTTGGGAGGCCGAGGTGGGCAGATTGCCTGAGCTCAGGAGTTTGAGGCCAGCCTGGGCAACACGGTGAAACCCCATCTCTACTAAAATACAAAAAATTAGCCGGGCGTGGCAGCGTGCACCTGTAATGCCAGCTACTCAGGAGGCTGAGACAGAAGAATCATTTAAACCCAGGAGGCAGAGGTTGCAGTGAGGCAAGATCATGCCACTGCACTCCAGTTTGGGCGACAGAGTGACACTCCGTCTCAAAAAAAAAAAAAAAAAAAAAAGACACCAAAACCACAAATAGAAGGCTAATAGAAGAACAAAAACTAAAAGAAAATTTGAAGAAGGGGTTATTTAGGGACATAAGTCATAAGTGACCCCAAATACTCATTTTATATAGTAAGACATAAATAGAGAATGACTACAGTTGGCAAGTGAGAAATAGAGCTATAAGCATATTTTATAGAGCTATGAGATAACTCTCCTAAGAATTAAATGGCTGAAGAGAAGTTACCTCTAGGGAGGAAAGGTGGAATGGGGAATTGTTGGTTTCTTTATAAGTTCCCTACTATTTTATTTTAGTTTTTGCTATGTTTATCTATTACTTTAATTTTTTGGAATCATGTTTTGATGAGCTATTAATAGTGTCCGAGGGAGAAATAATGAGTATGGTTGGAATGGCAAAGAGAGAACAGATGGCAGGCCCTGCAAAATGAAATAAGCACTTTATAATTGACTAAATATGGGGGGCAAAAGAGAGAGTGAAAGGACACATCCTAGGTCTTGAGCTTAAGTACATAGAATAGCGAATAGGGAAAGTAGTTGGTGGGGTGGGTTGGAAGGGAAGATATATGATTGTCACAGGATGGTTGTAATCAGCAATAGTTGACAATATTCAGGTTTAAAGGATATAAACAATATTCATAAAAGATATGGTGTCTTTTCCCTTTTGAAGGCTATTTCACAAACAGGAAACAACGCAGCCTGCTCCTGGATATAACATAGGCTTTCCAACTCCACCAAGATCCCCCTTTGGAGATGCACAGTTGCTGCTGACAGCACTCATGCAGAGGGTGGAGTCCTCCAAGTGCAAGAAGCTCACCTCTGCACTCGCATAAGGGTTTATGTCAACTCCACAGTATCACCCACCTGTTCTGGAATCTCTGGCTATCTGCCTGTCTGCTCAGTGGGTGCAAATAATTGATGCAGAGTCACCCCCGATACATTATGGATAGTCTACTGTGAGACTGTGTGAAAGGAAGGTCAACTTCCCAGATAGAATGCCTGTTGATAGGCCCAGGCTTCAGTCCTGCCTGAGGTCAGGTTCTGCAGAAGGTGAGAAGTTAGATTGTGGACATATTTAATCCGATGCTATATCAGATTGTCCTAGTGGAAATGTCTGGCATGCAGTTAGGAATTGAGGACTGCAGCTCAGGAAGGAGAGGAAGGTGTGGGGCGGCGGACAGGCTGGGGGGTAGATTTGAATTTGATGAGCTTATAGGAGCTGAAGTGTAGAGGTTGCTAGGGGATAAAGTGTCAGGGATAGATTCTGGGTAACACCTACACTTAGAAATGAGGAGAGAGGCCAGGCGTGGTGGCTCATACCTGTAATCCCAACACTTTGGGAGGCTGAGGTGGGTGGATCACTTGAGCCCAGGGTTTCAAGACCAGTCTGAGCAACAAGGCAAAACCCCATCTCTATAAAAAAAAATAGAAAAATTAGCCAGGCATGATGGCACATTCCTATAGCCCCAGCTACTTGGGAGGCTGAGGTGGGAGGATTGCTTGAGCTTGGGAGGCTGAGGCTGCAGTGAGCTGTGTTCATGCCACTGCATTCCAACTTGAGGCGACAGAGCAAGATCCAGTCTCAAAAAGAGAAAAGAAAAGAAATGGAGAGAGAAAGAGGAGACATAGAGGGCAATAAAATGGGGAGAAGAATCAGAAAAGAATAAGTCACATAAGCCCAGGGGGGAGAGTATCAAGAAGAAGGTGGTCAATAGTGTCAGATCCTGCATCAGGGGCAAGAAGACTGTTTGAGGCCATTCTTGCGTTGCTGTAAAGAAATATCTGAGACTAGGTAATTTATAAGAAAAGAGGCTTGATTGGCTCTTGGCTCTGCAGGCTGTATAGGAAGCATGGCACTAGCATCTGCTTCTGGGGAGGCCTCAGGAAGCTTACAATCGTGGTAGAAGGTGAAGAGAGAACAGGCACATCACATCACGAAAGCAGGAGCAAGAGAGAGAGTTGGTGATGGTGGGGGTAGGGGGGAGTACCACATACTTTTAAATGACCAGGTCTTATGAGAACTCACTATCAAGAGGGCAGCACCAAGGGGATGGTGCTAAATCATTCATGAGAAACCACCCCATGATTCAATCACCTCCCACCAGGCCCCACCTCTAACACTGGGGATTACAATTCAACATGAGATCTGGCTAAGACATACATTCAAACTATATCAAGGACCAAGATGGAGAAGAGACACCTGGATATGGCTACAAGTTCTTTGATGGATGTCTGGAGACACAGAACAAGCTGGAGCGAAGGTTAGGAAAAGGGAGAAGGGGTTGTCCAACGGAGGTCTAGAGAAGCTTGATTGGATGAACTCTATCCTCTCCATCCAGTCTGAGATAGAATCATCTGCAGGCAGTAAAGCAGACACGGCAGACCTTGGGAAGATTGGGAAGCTCTGGAATAAGCATTAGAGAGATTGAGAAATTATACTGCCTTCCTTCCATTATGCTTTATTTGTTTATGAGTTTACCTTTTGTAATAGCATCTATTGCTCTAGTTTGGGAATAGGACTAACTTGTCTGTGGGTCCCTTTGGTAGTGCAGTCACTTCTGAAATACTAGCTGTTTCTAGTAAGTTAGACCATTTTGCCAATACCCCTGAGTCTGCTCAAAACTCTTCACTGGCCATTAGCACACACTCGGCCCCATCCCCTGCGATTTACTGACATCTTTGTTAGCTGGGCCAGGAAGTCCCTTTGCATTTGTAGTTATTTTGTCTGTTATATCCAACCCATTTGTTTTTTGTTTGTTTTTGTTTGAGACGGAGTTTCACTCTTGTCACCCAGGCTGGAGTGCAGTGGCGCGATCCCGGCTCACTGCAACCTCCACCCTCCGGGTTCAAGCGATTCTCTTGCCTCAGCCTCCTGAGTAGCTGGGATTACAGGCGACCACCACCACACCCAGCTAATTTTTATATTTTTGGTAGAAATGGGGTTTCACCATGTTGGCCAGGCCGGTCTCAAACTCCTAACCTCAGGTGATGCGCCTGCCTCAGCCTCCCAAAGTGCTGGCATTACAGGCATGAGCCACTGCACCCGGCCTCAACCCATCTGTTTTAACTACTCTTTAGGGGATAAACTTTCCCTAATAAACTGAAATTTGTTCTGTCCATCTTGTGTCTCCTTTTTCATCCTATTGGTTGTCCCACTGATGTCTTCCCTTTGGCATGTTTTGAGGACCTCTTTTCTCCATGTAGTGTTGCTGAGGTTACTATTGTATTTGGCTGTTTAAGTAATAGAAAACCCAACAAGTGAATTAAACAAATAGGATTTGATCTTTCTCATGTAATAATAAAAAATCTGCAGGTAGATAGTTATAAGAGCTGGTCCAACAACTCAATAATGTCAGGGCCAATAATGTCAACAAATCAGGCCAAGCCGATTCTTTTGGCCTTTTCCTTATGGTAGTAAAATGGCTGCTACAGATTCAACCATCATATCCACATTCAAAGCAGATAAAAGGGGAAGGGACAGGGCCAAGAGATTTTCACTTAAGTGTTACCAGCCATAACATTTAGTTTTTATAGCCTCTAGAGTAAAGAAGGCAATTGAAGCCAGGCGTGGTGGCGGGTGCCTGTAGTCGCTTCTACTCGGGAGGCTGAGGCAGGAGAATGGCGTGAACCCGGGAGGCGGAGCTTGCAGTGAGCCGAGATGGTGCCACTGCACTCTAGCCTGGGCCACAGAGCGTGACGCTGTCTCAGAAAAAAAAAGAAAGAAGGCAATTGAGAAAGTGTTTGTTATTGGATGTTGGGTGAGTCAGCTTAATGTCTGACGCTTATCATCCCATTTTAACAAGATTTAAAAACAAAACTTTAAAATTGAGTCTCCCTATTATTTTCTTCACTATACATTTTTTATTTTTGAGACAGTCTCGCTCTGTCAAACAGACTGGAGTGCAGTGGTGCAATCTCCGCTCACTGTAACCTCCACCTCCTAAGTTCAAGGGATTCTCCTGCCTCAGCCTCCCGAGTAGCTGGGATTACAGGCATGTGCCACCACACCCGGCTAATTTTTTGTATTTTTAGTAGAGATGGGGTTTCACCATGTTGGCCAGGCTGGTCTCGATCTTCTGACCTCAAGTCATCTGCCCACCTCAGCCTCCCAAAGTGCTGGGTTATAGGTGTGAGCCACCACGCCAGGCCTCTTCACTCTACATTTGAGACATCAATAAGGTATTTTAAAAGCCATTCCAGGCTGCCTACAGGCAAATAGCTAAAACTCTTTATTTTTAATCAACCAATGCCTATATTTATACTAATTGTAATTTCTGAATTTGAAAAATTTTAAAATAGATTTATTTGCTTTTTTCTCTCTTGCCAGAATATTTGTTTTTCCCTCATTGTGAGTATTCCACAGTTGCTTCTTTTCTTTTTTTTTTTGTTTTTGTGAGGCTGAGAGCCAGTGAAAATTTTGTTGAAGGACATATATGTATGTGTCTTTTCCAGCTTTAAGTGATCACAGTAATAGGCCTTGTTGAGATTATTGGTCCTGACATTGAGTTGCTAAACCAACTCCTATAACTACCTACCTACAACTTTCTGCAATCTTCTAATAATGGCATCAGTTATGATGTGGATAATCAGTATTCTCTAAATGTTTATTGGTTTGAAATTGTTATAATCCCCTTATGAAAGATTAGCCCTCCTAAGGAAGCTCTGTCCAGGATTGCTTTGGCTTGTTCTCATCAGCTAATGATCTTAGGGAGAGGGAGAGGAGGACGTCTACCCAGGTGGTGCTGCTGGTGATAGCAGGCTTTATTAAGAAGGGTCCCTGTGATGGGATTGTTTCCAGAGTCCATTGCAGGGTCCTAGCAAAACATATAAGGTATTATGTATACTGGCTTTGGAGACAGAGGATTTGAGTTTAAATCCTAGATCTGCCTCTTATGAATGAGCGAAGGAATGTATCTATGCCTACTGAGCTTTAAGGGTACGCTAGGCACTCTTCTGGATATTTTCATATATTAATTCATTGAATCTTCACAACACTCACATGAGGGTAGGGACTATCATGATTCCCAATTTACAGGTAATAGAACTGAAGTGAGATGCAGTGGAGTTCCTTGCCTAAATTTACTTAACTAATAAACAGGTTGAACATCCTTAATCAAAAAATTCAAAATCTGAAATGCTCTAAAATCGGAAACATTTTGAGCGCCACCATGACACCACAGATTTAACATGGGTTAAAAACTGAGATAGTGACACCTTTGCTTTCTGATGGTTCAGAAACTTTGTTTCACGCACAAAATTATTAAAAATATTGCATAAGATTACCTCAGGTTATCTGTATAAGGTGTATATGAAACATAAATGAATTTGCATTTAGACTTGGGTCCCATCCTTGAGATATCTCATTATGTATATGCACATATTCCAAAATCTGGAAAAATTGGAAATCTGAAACACTTCTGGTCCCAGGCATTTTGGATAAGGGATACTCAGTCTGAACCAAGCATTTGGACCCAGGCAATCTTAACTCTAAAGCCAGGACTCCTAGAGCCAGCAGCCCTAGGAAATTACACTCCCATCTGTAATTCCAGCACTTTGGGAGGCCAAGGCAGATGGCTTGAGAGTCAGTGATCATGTATCCACATGGAGATTGCACCACTGCAGTGACTCCTGAGAGGCAGTGATCATGTATCCACATGGAGATCGCACCACTGCACTCCAGGTCTTGTCCTGAACCAGCTAAGAAATCAAGCTTTTATTCTTTAATAAATATGGAGGATCTTACCGAAAGGTCAAGTAACTCTGCTATACTGTCTTCTAGAAACCAGGATTTGAGGGGGTGGAGTAGAGAAAGAAGAATAAGACAGTATATGCGAAAAGCATTTTGCCAGTGGCAGAGTGCCACATACATGTCAGCAGAGGGTGTTATTATAATAATAATTATTATTATTATTTTGAGACAGGGTCTCACTCTGTCTCCCAGTCTAGGGTACAGTGGTGCAATCTTGGCTCACTGTGACCTAGACCTCCCGGGCTCAAGCTCTCCTCCCACCTCAGCCTCCCAAGTAGCTCGGACCGTTGGCGTGCACCACCACACCTGGCTAATTTTTGTTGTTGTTGTTGTTTGGTAGCGACAGGGGTCCCACTTTGTTGCCCAGGCTGGTCTCAAATTCCTGGGCTCAGGCCGCCTACCTCAGCCTCCCAAAGTGCTGGTATTACAGATGGGAGCCACGATGCCTGGCCACTTATTATTTTTATGATGCTCCATACTTGTTAAAAACGAAAGATTGACTTCTTAGCTGTTTGGGGGCAAACCTCTCCTTCTGTGGCCATGTGACCCAGTGTCATTTCCTAGGGCTGCCGTAACAAAATACCACGAGCTAGATGGTTTAGAACAACAGAAATATATTGTTTTATGATTCTGGAGGCCTGAAGCCTGAAATCAAGGTGTCAATAGGGCCGTGCGCCCTCTGAAAGTACTAGAAATGGATCCGTTCTAGGCATCTTTCCTTGCTTCTAGTGGCAGTCTTTGGCGTTCCTTGGATTTTGCTATATCACCCCAGTCTCTCCCTTCGCCTTCACATGATGTTCTCTCTGTGTGCATGTCTGTGTTCAAATTTCCCCTTTTGATAAGGACCCCAGTTGTATTGGATTAGGGGGTCCACCCTACTCCAGTAAGACCTCATCTTAATTAATTGCATCTGCAGTGACCCCCATTTCCAAATAACATCATATTCCAAGGTACTGGGGGTCAGGACTTCAACATGAATTTTTGGGGGACACAGTTCAACCCCTAACACCCAGTGTCTCCTTCTGGTCTCAGTGGCACCACTGCAAGTGGAGGCGAGAATGAGCGTGAGGACCTGGAGCAGGAGTGGAAGCCCCCGGACGAGGAGTTGATCAAGAAACTGGTGGATCAGATTGAATTCTACTTTTCAGATGAAAACCTGGAGAAGGACGCCTTTTTGCTAAAACACGTGAGGAGGAACAAGCTGGGATATGTGAGCGTTAAGCTACTCACGTCCTTCAAAAAGGTGAGGCTTGGTTCTCAGAAGCTGCTTCAAGGATTTCAAGTTTGTTTTAGGTTGTGGTTCTAAACATTTTTTTTTTAACTCCCTTGAGACCTGATGATGAACAATTTTTAAAATTAAGTCTGTGCCTGAAAAAGAGAAAAATGGCTGGGAGAAGGGATTTAGGATCGTTCGGAATATACTCCCACACTATTAAAAGGGTCCTGGGCATTGGGACAGATCTCAGCTGGCAGCAGTTATGAAACAGTATTACTTGTTCTTAAAGTTCAGGCACTTTTGCCAGGCAAGCGGGTGGCTAGGAGGATGTGATACCGGGACAGACGGACTCGAAGGCCTTGAGAGATACCTGCCAGGCCTAAAATTGTATGAAATCCAAGCTTTTCATTTGTCAAGTTGAATAAGCAAAGGGAGAGAATGAGCACGCAGAACTCTCAGAAATGAGCCTTCTCTAAGACACACATGCTCTGCCTGTGTGACGCCATCATCCTCATCTATACAATAGGGAGATGAGATTTGTAATTATTGCTGCCATCTGGGCAGCAGACTGCTTGTCCCTGCCATATATAGATCCAGTGTTTGGGCTGTGTACTGTCTACTTCTCAGAGAATTGACAGACTAGTTGGAGTAAGAACTCTGTGTCTCCCTTAGGGGAAGTGCATTTACTAGAATGGAAAAGCACCACGCGGCCTGTTGCATAACGGGATGCGTAACAAGTGGGTCCCGGCCAAGTTATCTGTGTACTTTGTCAGAGAGCACTGGAGGAGAGCTTTTCTCCTTGGACCTCTTCCCTGCCTCACCCACTGGTGTACTCTGCCTGGCCCTGTCGCTCTTTTTCCTTTATTCATTCATCAAATATACTCATTGTCTCTGCTGAGTGCTGTGCTAGGCGCAGGATGTACAGAATGAAAATTGTACTCCCCCTTGTCCTTGACAAGCTCACAGTCCAATAAAGGAGAGAGATCTGAAAGATTACAATGTGACCACATACAGTAGGACAAGAGAGAGAACACAGTACTGTTGGGAGCTAGTTGATCAGAGCAACTAACCCTGCCTGGAGAACTGAGAAGTCTTCCCAGAGAAGGTGTCATTGAAATAGGATTTTGGAGGATAAGTAGGAGTTTTCTAAGTACAGGGGAATGGAAGGGATATTTTAATGGCCAGAGAACAGTGAGAAAACCTTCATATGAAAAGTGTTTGTGGGGGAATCCCAAAATGAAGCAGCCAGTGGAATCATCCAGCACATCTCTTTATTCCTCCCCAGGGACCCCGAGAGTCAGCCTGTTTTGCTTTCCTCTTTAAGCTGCCACTTATGGACCTATTTAGGAATGTTCTTCTCTGTTGAAACCTGGCTGCAGAGTACAGACAGACTCCCTAACACCTCCAAAATCAGAGCAAAGATACTTTTCATTCTGAAGGATTTCCTGTTAATCACAAAAGGGGAACATACATGACAAAGGTAAAAAACACAGGGAAATTACAACGCTTCTGAAACCTCAGAGTTCTTCTAGTAATTGCACAAGGACGAAAGCTCCCTGGTCCCTTTTCTCAGGTGCTACCTGGCCCTTCCTTATGAATGGTCACGGACCCAGGCTTAGGATGCTGAGACTGTAACCGAGATTTCCCAGTGGACCTTGCTTCTGGCTCAGGAGGGATATTCAGTCCTTGCCAGAGCCTGCTTCTCTTGCAGTGAGATGTGGTCTGCCACAGACTTCTGTAGCCCTCTGAGTAAGGCAGTGCTGTGCTTTTCCCAGGTGCTCCTAGCTCAAGCTTCAGGCTTAGGAAATTGTCTCTTTTTATCTCCCAAGTGCTCCCTCCCTAGCTGTTTTCGGAGCAGACTCCACCATGTTTCACCCCACAGTGAGCCGCTGCCTGGCCTTCCCACAGCCTCACACTCACCTGCAGTCATCAGCTTCACCCTTTCTGGATTCCTCATGGACTCTGTCCACCAAAATCCGACCCTTTGCCTGGGCCTGCTTCTCTGTGCCCTTGGCCCTGTGTTCTTCTAGTAGCCTAAGTCTGAGCCATTTCACCCAGAAACCACAGGCTACAGTGGACAGTGCTCTCTCTCTAGGAGCCTGTGTATAGCAATGGGTCTGCCAAGGTTTCCCCATCCTGCCCAGTGAGTGAGCCTTTCCTTCCTGAGTTTCATGAAGTTCCTGTTTTATGCTCAGAGGCACCTGGAGTTCCCAGTTCTTTTGCAGAGCAGCTATGTTGGCCTGTTCTCAGAGGACTCAGGGGGATCTCGCCATTACGGGCTCAGGTTACCCACCCCGCCCACCTTCACTATTTCTTTGGGATGACTCATTCCCCCTGGCATTCCCTTCACTGGAAGTGGGCCTCTAGAAAATTGCTGTTTTACCGTATAAGTATAGCTTCCCTATACTGCAACATTGATACAATTTCCACCAACAGAGGAGGAGGGGGGGATTATTTCACCGTTCTTAGTGAGGCCCAAGTTGGATTTAATTTCAAGTTGAAATAGTCCATGTCATTCTCAGGAGATATTGCAGTGAAATGTGAAAGATCTTTTGGAACCTTCTCTGTGTCAAATGCAGAAATGCAGAAATACTGCTTTAGAGAAGCATTTGAATGTTAAAATCTCCAAATCCTATCAAAATAATATCATGTAATATTGGAAGTAATGATAGCACATGATTATTTAGTACTCACTGTGAGCTAGACACTATTCTGTTTTATATGTAAATGAGTTTGTATGTGTCTGTACATACATATGTACATGTGTATATTGATTCGTTTAATCCTCAGGACAGCTCTTTGAGATGGCACTATTAACATCTCCATTTTCCAGGGCAAGTCGAGGCACTAAGAGGTTGAATAACTTTCCAAGTCTTACTGCAAGCTAGAGGTGGGCCTTTGATTTGTGTATACAGCAGCCTTGTTCCAGAGCCTGCAAATTTAACCTCTAAACTTGCACAGAATGGAATATTTCCATTTTCATGGAGAGTTCTGTTGGACAACACTGCTGTGGTGCCCTTGTTTGAAATGGTAGAACTTGCTTTCATTCACTTATTCATTCACTAGATTTTTGAGTGTTTACACATACCACGTATGATTCTAGACACTAGAATACAGGGATTCCAGTGTTACAGGGATAAGGAAGTGAGGGAGGGAGCTTATAGCATACACAAGGATGGACAAGGACATTAGATACTATTTCAGATTTGCTTTATGTTCTGCAGGTGAAACACCTTACACGGGACTGGAGAACCACAGCACATGCCTTGAAGTATTCAGTGGTCCTTGAGTTGAATGAGGACCACCGGAAGGTGAGGAGGACCACCCCCGTCCCACTGTTTCCCAACGAGAACCTCCCCAGCAAGATGCTCCTGGTCTATGATCTCTACCTGTCTCCTAAGCTGTGGGCTCTGGCCACCCCCCAGAAGAATGGAAGGGTGCAGGAGAAGGTGATGGAACACCTACTCAAGCTTTTCGGGACTTTTGGAGTCATCTCATCAGTGCGGATCCTCAAACCTGGGAGAGAGCTGCCCCCTGACATCCGGAGGATCAGCAGCCGCTACAGCCAAGTGGGGACCCAGGAGTGTGCCATCGTGGAGTTCGAGGAGGTGGAAGCAGCCATCAAAGCCCATGAGTTCATGATCACAGAATCTCAGGGCAAAGAGAACATGAAAGCTGTCCTGATTGGTATGAAGCCACCCAAAAAGAAACCTGCCAAAGACAAAAATCATGACGAGGAGCCCACTGCGAGCATCCACCTGAACAAGTCCCTGAACAAGAGAGTCGAGGAGCTTCAGTACATGGGTGATGAGTCCTCCGCCAACAGCTCCTCTGACCCCGAGAGCAACCCCACGTCCCCTATGGCGAACCGACGGCACGCGGCCACCAACAAGCTCAGCCCTTCTGGCCACCAGAATCTCTTTCTGAGTCCAAATGCCTCCCCTTGCACAAGTCCTTGGAGCAGCCCTCTGGCCCAACGCAAAGGCGTTTCCAGAAAGTCCCCACTGGCGGAGGAAGGTAGACTGAACTGCAGCACCAGCCCTGAGATCTTCCGCAAGTGTGTGGATTATTCCTCTGACAGCAGCGTCACTCCCTCTGGCAGCCCCTGGGTCCGGAGGCGCCGCCAAGCCGAGATGGGGACCCAGGAGAAAAGCCCCGGTGCGAGTCCCCTGCTCTCCCGGAAGATGCAGAGTGCAGATGGGCTACCCGTAGGGGTGCTGAGGTTGCCCAGGGGCCCTGACAACACCAGAGGATTTCATGGCCATGAGAGGAGCAGGGCCTGTGTATAAATACCTTCTATTTTTAATACCAGCTCCACTGAAAACCACCTTCGTTTTCAAGGTTCTGACAAACACCTGGCATGACAGAATGAAATTCATTCCCCTTTGAGAGATTTTGTATACATGTAGACCTCTTAATTTATCTATCTGTAATATACATAAATCGGTACGCCACGGTTTGAAGACCACCTTCTAGTTCAGGACTCCTGTTCTTCCCAGCATGGCCACTATTTTGATGATGGCTGATGTGTGTGAGTGTGATGGCCCTGAAGGGCTGTGGGACGGAGGTTCCCTGGGGAAAGTCTGGCAGCATCTCTCTTCTTTGGTATGGAATATTTTCCTTCAGTGACTGAGCTGTCCTCGATAGGCCATGCAAGGGCTTCCTGAGAGTTCAGGAGGGTTCTCTTGTGCAACAGCAAGTAGCTAAGCCTGTAGCATGGTGTCTTATAGGACCAAATCGATGTTACGTGTCAAGTAAATAAATAATAAAACACCCAACTGGGAGTGCTGACTTTGAGGTTATAGATCGTGCCTGACAAAAGTCTGTGCCTGTCTGACAGAGCTGTGGGTGGTATGTCATGAGGCCCTGAGGAGCTTAGCAGAGACATCTTTCTTTTCTTTAAGAGAACATTTGAAAATTGTTTTATTTGTACACATTTACGGGCTACATGAGAAACTTGTTACATGTTTGTAATGCATAGTGATCAAGTCAGGGCATTTAGGGTTCCTCACTGTACCCCAGGGCAGCCCCAGGGCTCTCCTTGGGCTTCTGGCAGCCTGAGAGGTGTCTCATCACAATGAATTTTACTGAGCAAAGGCAGCTTGGCGTATACTGAGGGTGTACAGTCCAGGACCCACAGCATTGATCTCACCAGGGAACTTGTTAGAAATCCAGATTCTCAGGCCAACCCTAGGCCCACTGAATTAGAAAGTCTGGGAGAAAGGCCTGGAATCTCGGTTTTAACAAACTCTGCAGGTGATTCTGATGCAAGCTAGAGAACCACTGGATGGACAAAGGCTGCAGGACTTGAGGTCAGTCCATTTGACCCCCACATCTCTCACTATTTTGTGACCTTGGAAAGGTTACTAAGCCCCGTGAACCTCATCATCTCCCTGTGAATTGCTTTGTCATGATGTCCATGTCTGGAATGCAGCTGGCCCTCCACACATGTTAGCTCTCTTTCCTTCTCACTTGGGTTAATGTTTGTTATCATCAGGAGCTGCCTAGGTGTAGCAGAAAGAGCGTTGGCCTAGATTCCAGTGTTGGCCTATGCTCTGGCTATTTGGCAGGATTTAATAGAGCTTGTTAATAATTATTGAACAGTGATTAGGTGCCAGGGACTATGCTAAGAGCTTTCCATGCATTATCTCATTTAATCTGCCCCAAAACTACAAGAGAAATGTTCAGGTATTATCTCTATTTTATTCCAGAAAAAAACAGACTTTACTTGGGTAATTAACTTATCCAAGGCTTAACAGCTAAATTGGTAGAGTTGGGCTTGAAACTAGTGGTCTGGCTTTGGAGCCCACACTGTTTAACCACTAAGTGGTACTCAACATTTCTGATCTTTACTATCCATATTCAAAAAAGAACCCACCCTAAAAGGTGCTAATATTTATTCAGCACCTTCCTACATGCTAGGCATTTGGTTAGACACATTTCACTTACTCTCAGTGTCCATCATAAGGAATTATTATGCCAGTATCACACATGCAGCTGCTGAAGTAGGAAAATAATATCCTAAACTTGTGAAAATGGACAAAGATAGTATATCCTAAATGATATGGCTCTATGCAAATTAGCAGGTGATTATTATCTAGATAGTAAGATGCTTTGTCCCTTAAGATGCAGAAGAGTTCATACTAACTGGCAAATGCCTCCAGGACTGTTCTGGATTTGCAATTTCCAGCACTACCGGCTGTAGGTAGCCTGAAGGCTTATGCCTAGACCGCCAGGACTCCTGACCTTGGGCAATGTCAGGGCCCCCTCCAACCCCGCCCTATGCTTCCCTCCCTGACTCTGCTCCCATCACCCCCAGCCTGCTCCTTCCCTGCAGCCACTCCACCTGCTCCTTGGCCATCGGGCCATCTGGGCTTCACCAGCTCTTCTTGGCCTGTGACATTCAAGGCTGTTCCACCCTATTATGCCTGTTACACAAGCCACAGCTCTATTTTTAGATTAACCCTCGTGGATCATAATTACTTTTAAAAATACCTACACCCTCACCTTTACATGTGAATACAGATGAACTTGGCCTTCCTTCGGTTGTATTGCCCTGTGTGACATTATAAAAGAACCCTGAAGTGGGGGTCAGCAGATCTGAGGTCGAGTCGTGGCTTTTCTACTAAGCAACTGTGACCTTCAGCAAGTCATTTATTTTACTGGTTCACAGTTCTTCCCACAAACCAGTGGATAACAATAAGATGTTCCTTAAATAAGGTCATATATGTGCAAGTGCTTTCTGAATGGAAAAGTGCTTTGCAGGCATTAGTCACTACTTATCCTGCTCTCTGATCATCACCTCCAAAGACAAGCCTCCTTTTGCTGCAATTCTTAACCCTGGCCTCACATTAGAGTCACCTAAAGAGCTTTTAAAAACTGCCTATGGGGCTGGGCACGGTGGCTCACGCCTGTAATCCCAGCACTTCGGGAGGCTGAGGCAGGCAGATCATGAGGTCAGGAGAACGACACTATTCTGGCTAATGTGGTAAAACCCTGTCTCTACTAAAAATACAAAAAAATTAGCCAGGCGTGGTGGCACGCACCTGTAATCCCAGCTACTTGGGAGGCTGAGGCAGAAGAATTGCTTGAACCTGGGAGTTGGAGGTTGCAGTGAGCCGAGATCACGCCACTGCATTCCAGCCTGGGCAACAGAGTGAGACTCCATCTCAAAAAAATAAAAATAAACCTGCCTATGGGCCAGGCATGGTGGCTCATGCCTGTAATCCCAGCACTTTAGAGTCGCTTGAGGCCAGGAGTTTGAGACCAGCCTGGGCCACATAGCAAGACAGTGGCTCTACAAAGATAAAAAATTAGCTGGGCATGGCGATGTTCGCCTGTAGTCCCAGCTGCTAGGGAGACTGGGGTGAGAGACTTGCTTGAGCCCAGGGGGTCAAGGCTGCAGTGAGCCAAGATCATGCCACTGCACCCAGCCTGGGTGACAGAGTCAGACCCTGTCTCAAACAAAACAAAACAACCAACTGCCTCTGGCAATCCCTGAGATATTCTGATTTAATTGGTCCTGGGGTGAGGCCAGGGCATGAGTATTTTTTAAAACTCCTAGTGATTCTTGCCTGTAATCCCAGCTACTCAGGAGCCTAAGCCAGGAGAATTGCTTGAACCCAGGAGACAGAGGTTGCAGTGAGCTGAGATAGTCCCAACACACTCCAGCCTGGGTGACAGAGCCAGACTCTGTCTCAAAAAAATAAAATTAAAATAAAAATTTAAAAACTTGGCCAGGCATGGTGGCTCATGCCTGTAATCCTAGCACTTTGGAATGCCGAAGTGGGTGGATCACCTGAGGTCAGGAGTTCAAGACCAGCCTGACTAACATGGAGAAACCCCGTCTCTACTAAAAATAAAAAATTAGCCAGGCGTGGTGGTGCGTGCCTGTAATCCCAGCTACTCTGGAGGCTGAGGCGGAAGAATCGCTTGAACCTGGGAGGCAGAGGTTGCAGTGAGCCAAGATCGTGCCATTGTACTCCAGCCTGGGCAACAAGAGAGAAACTCCATCTCAAAAAAAAGTAAAAAATAAAAAACTCCTAGGTGACTCTAACAGGCAGGCAGCATCGGAAAGCTCTGGCCACTGGAATGAGGGGCACATTAATTCCCTCCTCCTTTTTCAAGGCTTAGTCCTGGTCTCTTGTAGGCGTTCCAGGGGTCTGAGCACCTTGTTGATGAACCTGCTCCTTCTAACTCTCTGGCCAAATCTTCATCTGGGGCATGGGCTTCCTGTTTGTTAGCATAGCCAGCCTTTCTTGAATAGCTTGACTGAGAAACTCAGCCAATGGTATTTTTACAGATGTTTCATTATTTTTAATGAAAACCAGTTCCTTCTCCACACTGGGACACGAGGCCTGGTGACCATCTCCACTTGAGGTGCTGGCAGAACATCTACATGCTACACATATCCAAAACACCACCTTGTCCACCCTCCCTCCTGCTCCATACACATGCCCATCTGCTCCTTCTCCTGACTTCCCCATCTCAGCCAGTGGCATCACCATCTCCTGTGTCACCCAGACTGGAGATGAGGCCATGTGGAATACGTGAAGAATGCAGGTTCTGAAGACCAAGTGACCTTTGACTAACAACTGAGCCTCCCTATGTCCCAGTTTCCTCTCCAATAAATAATAGATAATAATAGTAGATAATAATAATTCCTATTTCATACAATTTGTTAGAATTAAATGAGTCAGGCCAGGCACGGTGGCTCATGCTTGTAATCCCAGTGCTTTGGGAGGCTGAGGCGGGTGGATCACTTGAGGTCAGCAGTTCAAGACCAACCTGGCCAACATGGTGAAACTCTGACTCTATTAAAAATACAAAAATTAGCCGGGCCTAATGGTGTGTGCCTGTAGTCCCAGCTACTCAGGAGGCTGAGGCAGGAGAATCGCTTGAACCTGGGAGGCGGAGGTTGCAGCCAGCCGAGTTCAAGCCACTGCACTCCAGCCTGGATGACAAAGTGAGACTCCATCTCAAAAAAAAAAAAAAAAAAGAATTAAATGAGTCAATACCTGTAAAATGCTTAGTAATTTGCCCATGGTAAATGCTCAAAGAACGTGAGGCTACCATATTTATACCTTTCCCTTCCAAATCCCCCGTATTCAATCAACAATCCAGAACTGTCATTTTTTGGCTCTGAAATATTTCTTACACACTCCCTTCTTCCCCAGTGCTTACTTAGTTCCACATACCCTTCTCCCAAGGTCTCTCTGTCTCTAAGCCTCTGCATTAACTTATCCCCTATCATGCTACCAAACCTATCTTACTGAAATAGGGATCTGGTCACATAACTTCCTTACTTCAAAAAATAAAAATAAAAAATTGCAGTCTGCCTCTTCCTGTACAGAGAAAAAGAGCCCAACTGCCTGTTATGCCCTGCCGTGCTGTGTGCTTTGTGGGGAAGGCTCTCTGAACATTCCTCCTTGATCCACCACCCGTCTGACTCTGGGGTAACTTCCTGAGCTGGCAGGCCGGCTTCATATCCTGAATATGTGACCATGCCTGTGTCTCATTTACTATTGCATCACTCCAGGGTGTGGCTGGGTTGAAAAAGGCTCTGTTTGGTTTCTGCCACACAAGACAGACACCATGAGCAAGTACTCATTGAAGACATATTGTTCATCGATTATTTTTAAATACTTTTTCCGTAAAATGTGAGCTAGCTTTTCCCAGTAATTTTCATCCATATACTCTACTTCTTGTAAGTTGTAAACATGACAGAAAAGCTACCTAGAAACTAACAGCAAAGATCTAAGGAAGAAAGGATTGAACCAACAAGGAATGTTGACTTTTTATTCCTAACACTGACATAGATCCTGGTGCGTGCTAATTCCCTTAATGAAAAAATAATCCTGGGCCGGGCATGGTGGCTCACGCCTATAATCTCAGCACTTTGGGAGGCTGAGGCAGGTGGATCACCTGAGGTCAGAAGTTCGAGACCAGCCTGGCCAACAGGGTGAAACTCCGTCTCTACTAAAAAATACAAAAAGTTAGCCAGGCATGGTGGCATGTGCCTATACTCGGAGGCTGAGACATGAGAATCGCTTGAACTCAGGAGGTGGAGATTACAGTAAGCCAAGATCGCACCACTGCACTCCAGCCTGGGGAACGAGAGTGAAACTCCCTCTCAAATTATAATAATAATCCTGTAAGCTACAATCTTAGTACTTCATCCTCATGAAGCATCCCTCAGGATGACAGTCATGTTGATTGCATCAGTCCTTTGCTATTCATTCTGGGTAGTGGGAGACATATCTGGAGTGTGTAGACAACCCATTGGTGAACCAAGCTGCCTTCATTTGGACCAATTTCCAGTTGGGCAGCTGTTTGCACAACACCCCCGATTTGGAATCAGCTGTGGGATGAGCAGAAGCCAGCTAGATATGTGCCTTGTGATGGCACCCAGATATTCAGTTCAATTTCACAAAGATTCAGCCGGGCGCGGTGGCTCACGCCTGTAATCCCAGCACTTTGGGAGGCCGAGACGGGCGGATCACGAGCTCAGGAGATCGAGAGCATCCTGGCTAACAGGGTGAAACCCTGTTTCTATTAAAAATACAAAAAATTAGCTGGGAGTGGTGGTGGGCGCCTGTAATCCCAGCTACTCGGGAGGCTGAGGCAGGAGAATGGCGTGAACCCGGGAGGCGGAGCTTGCAGTGAGCTGAGATCGCACCACCGCACTCCAGCCTGGGTGAAACAGCGAGACTCCGTCTCAAAAAAAAAAAAAAAAAAAAAAAAAAAAAAAAAAAAAAAAAAAAAAAATTCACAAAGATTCCTGAGCAACTACTGTGGCTGAAGTGCTTTGGATGAAAGATAAATCCTAGGTGATCCTTTTCCTTACCTATAACCAGAGAGTACAGTAGGTGCAGACCTGCCTTCTCAATGCTGTATTTACAGTTAAGTCGCCTTCAGAGATGAATTTGGGAATTTCAATTTGTTACGGTTGTTCAAAGTGGTAGCCAGAGGCAAATTCCTCCGATTGTTTTGCTATCTCAGTGCCCTCTAGTGTCCAACCGGGACATAGCCTTATCTAAACAGCTGATAACCTGGCACCTGCTCCGAGTTGAGGGTATGCCCCTGTGGTTGGGGAACAAGAAAGACCAGTTGAAATTCCAGCGTTGCCAGTTGCAGAACTCTCAGGTCTGTCTCACTTTTCTAAGCTTCAGTTCCCTCACTTGTAAAATAAGGGTGATAATGCCTACAACATCAGGGTTTTTTGTAAGGAATTAAAAGGATGATACGTGGAAAGCCTGACACCATCCTACCATAAAGAAATTGCTCTCAAAAATATACCATCACTAAAGCTCCCAGACATAAACTCATCCTGAGTAAGAAGGGTGGGAAAGACTAATCTAGGACACTCCTCCCTCTGCATTTTAGCCAGTTGTTTTTGCATCATTTCCTTGCTGCAATGGGGTATGAACAATGGGGTAAGAGACCATGTATCTCCACACATCTTATAGTGCCTGGCCCGTGGCAAGATCTCAGAAAATATTTGTTGAATAGGTACTGAATAAAAACGAATTTTTCCTGGCCTTAAAAATATTGTACAGTGTAACATAAATTCATTGTTTCCAAATATCCAAGCTGATTTTCTTGCAGAGCATGTAAATCCTAAGGGCTCTATAATTCAACACTGTTTGGCAACTTCTCCTTATCCTGAAATACTCCAGCTCTGGAATACACCTTGCGGTAGCTGTAGGTCTCATTGTAAGCTATGGAAAAGCATATTCAGCATGATAAAATCTGGGATGAGAACTCTTGAGCTCTGACCCCCTGATGCATCTGAAAAAAAATGAGTGAGCTCCTGGGATGAATGGGGAAGAGCTTGGTTAATAAGAGTGGCAGCCAAAGGCCAGTAGGGACTTTCAGAAGTCAGGACCCAAGAGACCTCCTATATCGCCTCTCTTATGTGTAAAATGAGAGTGATGGTCCCATCCTGAAGCCCCTGGAATACACTCTGATGGGCCAACTCAATCAACAATGCCCAGATGATTTCAATTATAGAAATGCAATCGAGGCAGGCGCAGATCACCTGAGGTCAGGATTTCGCGACCAGCCTGGCCAGCATGGCGAAACTCTATCTCCACTAAAAATACAAAAATTAGCTGGGCGTGGTGGCAGGCACCTGTAATCCCAGCTACTCAGGAGGCTGAGGCAGGAGAATCGCTTGAACCCGGGAGGTGGAGGTTGCAGTGAGCCAAGATTGCGCCACTGCACTCCAGCCTGGGGGAAAGAAAAAAACCCACCAAAAAAAAAAAAAAAAAAAAAAAAAAGAAAGAAGAAAGAAAATAAACAAGACAGAGGAGTAGATCAGTTTCACTTTTTTTTTTTTTGAGACGGAGTCTTCTTCACAAGAGGAAGAAGCGGACTTTGACATTAAGAACCGATCAGAAGCCAGTAATAACAGATTTATGGAGTGCAACATCTGTTGTTCGTTTAGTATAACCTTAAAACAATTAAAGGAAGATTGAGGCTGTAAAACCTCCAAGTTCTCAGAAAATAACAACCTCACAGGGGAACTTAACAGTTGGTCAAATTAAAGTGCTGGGCCTTGTAGCCTTTACTGATTGGCAAATAACCAGATTTGGGGCCATGAAATGATTGTAAAGAACTCTGGAGGGGATTTCGTTTCTGCCTCAATCCAAATCATGCTCTCCATGCAAGGAGGAAAGAGCTGGGTCACTTATGTAAAGAGCCAGGATCCCTTTGGGACAAAGAGTAGAGCTGTACTAAGGTCTTATTGTTTAAAAACCATCAAAAATAAATTACCCATCAACTACAACACACTACCTGCTTGAAAAATCATATTACTTGTAATGTGCTGGTAAAATTAATTGAACATCTGCTCCCTGCCAGGAACTGTTTGAGTTGCTAGGGAAAGAGGAATGAATAAGACTCAGGTACATCCTGTGTTTATTGCGCTTATATCCTTCTTGGGGGGAGGCAGGCAATACACAAATAAACATGATAATTTCAGACAATCATTTGGAAAAAATGGGGTAGAGAATGACAGTAGGTAAGAGTGCAGAGCTATTTTTAATTTTTATTATGAAAAATTTTCAAGGACATAAAAATGGAGAATATTGTGAACTCTAGTATGTTCCCTAGATTCAACAATTATCTATTTTTTCTACATTTACTTTTGTTGTCCCTTTTCCTATCTTTCTCTCTTTTTTTTTTTTTTGCTAAAGTATTTTAAAACAAATCCCAGCTATCATTCATTTCATCCCTATATACGTTAAGTATGCATCTCTAAGGGCCAGACAAAGTTTTAAAGAACTGGCTTAAATAAATTTACAATTCATAAAAATTATGTTCTATAAATTATAAACTTATAAATGATATAATAATATAATATAACTTGACATTTTAATGGTAATTATAGTTATATAAATTATGTTTCATATAATTATAAAATTAGAAGTTATAAAATGATTACTAACCATTATATAATAACATTTTTTAAATGATATAAATAGCCCATAATCTAATCACCTGAACTTGGTAACTGAATTTAGGTGCTTGTTTTTCCATCTTGAAAAAAATTATCTTTATTATAATATAACATGCTATTGAAAAGTAAACAAGCCGGGCATGGTGGCTCACGACAGTACCATTTATAATAGCTCCAAAAAGCATGATATACGCAGCCATAACTCTAACAAAGTACATATGCAGGATCAATGTGCTAAAAACTACGAATTATCAAAGACCTAAATAAACGAGGAGATATCCTGCTCACGCATTAGAAGAGTTATTGGCTGAGCACAGTGGATCACGCCTGTAATCCCAGAACTTTGGGAAGGGGAGGTGGGTGGATCACAAGGTCAGGAGATTGAGACCATCCTGGCTAAACATGGTGAAACCCCGTCTCTACTGAAAATACAAAAACAAAATTACCCAGGCATGGTGGTGGGTGCCTGTAGTCCCAGCTACTCGGGAGGCTGAGGTGGGAGAATGGGGTGAACCCGGGAGGTGGAGCTTGCATTGAGTCGAGATGGCACCACTGCAGTCCAGCCTGGGTGAAACAGTGAGACTCTGTCTCAAAAAAAAAAAAGAAGAGTTATGATAACTAAAATGCCAGACTTCCCCCCAACTGATCTGTAGATTTAAGGCAATTCCAAACAAATCCCAGCATGAGTCTTTGTAGATATAGGCAAGTTGATTATAAAATGTATATGTAAAAGTAAAGGAACTGGAATACCCAAAACAATTTTGAAGAAAGAACAAGGTTAAAGACTCATACTACTCAATTTAAGACATACTATAAAATAGTGGCCAGGCGCAATGGCTCATGCCTGTAATCCCAGCACTTTGGGAGGCCGAGGGGGGCGGATCACGAGGTCAGGATATCAAGACCATCCTGGCTAACATGGTGAAACCCCGTTTCTACTAAAAATACAAAAAATTAGCTGGGCATGGTGGCGGGCGCCTGTAGTCCCAGCTACTTGGGAGGCTGAGGCAGGAGAATGGTGTGAACCTGGGAGGCGGAGCTTGCAGTGAGCCGAGATTGCGCCACTGCACTCCAGCCTGGGCGACAGAGCAAGACTCCGTCTCAAAAAAAAAAAAAAAACCTACAAAAATTAGCCAGGGGCAGTGGCAGGCGCCTGTAATCCCAGCTACTTGGGAGGCTGAGGCAGAAGAATTGCTTGAACTTGAGCGGCAGAGGTTGCAGTAAGCCAAGATCATGCCACTGCAGTCTAGCCTGGGCAACAGAGTAAGACTCTGTCTCAAAATAAATAAATAAACAAACAAACTAGAATTCATTGAATTAAAAACTTTTGCTCTGTGAAAGACACTTAAAAAATGAAAAGATAAGTCAAATATTTGCAAATCACATATCTGAAAAAGGATTTGTGCCCAGAGTATATAAAGAACTCTTAAAACTCAACAATAAGAAAACAATACATTTAAAAAAATGAATAAAAGATTTGAACGTACAAAGAAAATATATAGATGGAAATAAACATATGAACAGTGCTTCCACACCATTAGTCATTACAGAAATGCAAATTGAAAACCGCAATGAGATACCATTACATACCAATTAGAATGGTTAATATAAGAAATTCTGACAATACCAAGTGCTGAAAGATGTGGAGCAACTGGAACTCTCATATGTGGCTGGTTGGAATGCAAAATGGTACAGGATTCCTGGGCACTCTAGAAAAGGCTGATATTTTCTTACAAAATTAAACGTATATTTACCATTTGACTCAGAAATATCATTTGTAGGTATTTCTTACACAGAAATGAAAACTCACATTCACAGAAAAATCTCTACATAATAATGGTGGCATTATTCAGAATTGCACCAAACTGAAAACTACCCAAATGTTCGTCAACAAATAAATGGATAAACAAACTGGTGGTACATCCACACAATGGAATACTACTCAACAATAAAAAGGAATGAGCTACTGATACACTCAACAATGTAGATGAATATTGAATGCCTTATGCTAAGTGAAAGACACCAGTCTCAAAAGATTTATACTGTCTGATTCCATTTGTATGGCTGTCTGGAAAAGCCAAAACTATAGGAACAGAAAACAGACCAGTGGTTGCCAGGGTATGGGAGGAAAACTGACTGACTACAAAAGGCCAGCATGAAGGAATTCTATTAGATATTGAAATTGTTTTGTATCCTGTTTGTGGTGGTGATTACAAGACTCTATGCATGTGTGAAATATCATAGAACTGGACAACAATGGGAGTGAAGTTTACTGTAAGTTTTTAAAAGTAATAAAGGGCCAGATGCGGTGGCTCACGCCCGTAATCCCAGCAGTTTGGGAGGCCGAGGTAGGTGGATCACGAGGTCAGGAGTTCGAGACCAGTCTGGCCAATATTGTGAAACCCTGCCTCTAATAAGAATACAAAAATTAGCCGGGCATGGTGGCATATGCCTGTAGTCCCAGCTAATCAGGAGGCTGAGGCAGGAGAATTGCTTGAACCTGGGAGGCGGAGGTTGCAGTGAGCCGAGATCGCGCCACTGCACTCCAACCTGGGCAACAGAGTGAGATTGTCTCAAAATAAATAAATAAATAAATAAATGTAATAAAAATGATTGATTTGTGGTTTCAGGTGTGTATGCAGCCTCACCTATCCTTATAAGTTCCCTGAACCCGAAGTGCTCGGTACATAAACAGCCAGTGTGGCTGGAGCTCAAAGAACCTGGGGGAGAGTGTCACACAGCGAGGTCAGAGAGATGGGCAGGGCCAGCCCATGTAGTGCCATAGAAACACTTGGAAAGGAATCTATGCCTCTTAAAGATCATTCTGGCTACTATGTGGAGAATGGATATATAATAGTAAATTATGGGAAAGGTGCTTTTTCATTTTTAAAAAGTGATTAAAGAGAAAAGTAATTATGTTTTGAGAAGAGAGATCCAAATAATTGAAACATTTAACTGTGACTGAGGACTGGGAAGGAGAAGAAAACAGTTTGGCCCTAAAATGAGGTTTAGCTTTGTGGTTAGAGTTTCCTTGTTTGGCCAGCTCCACTGGTGCAGGGACAGGGCTTCTTCCAATGTGTTTTCTTGGCCTTCTGTTTCAGAATAAACAAACACGATGTCTCCAAGCTATTCAGAGGGTCCCAGGTATTCAGGGTGGCCTGCTCTAGACCACAGAAGCTTTCTCACAGGTCACAGCTTGGGCCCTGTTGCTATAAACACAAGATACAGGAGGCCTGAGCAAGTCTGAACACCTCCTGGAGCTGTTTTCTATGTCCTCATGGACAAATGAGGCTTAATCATGGGGAACCGAGCTTCATGGGTAGGGCTAGCACCTCTGACGTCAGAAACACTGGAAAATGAGTGTGGTCAAGGCTGTTGGGAGCCCCATGAATCACTGCTTGAGGGGGCTTGACATGTGATGGCTGGCACTGCAGACAGGAGATGATAGTCGAGAGCCAACAGAGGAGTCTGTTTGCTGGACCCTCCAGGTGGCAGCAAAAATGCCAACCCAAACCCCCAAGTCTATTCATAAAATGGCTGCAAAGACATCAATCCTGATTTTTAAAAAGAGAAAGACTTCAGCCTGAGCTGAGGGAGGCCGATGCCTCCTTTGCGGTTGCAGGATAGCTGCAAAACATTGTGAGATTATTCAAAATTTGATAGGCTGTGAACACAAAAAGAAAAAAGTCTCAATAAATGCATAAAAACAATTTTTAAAAGTAACATCTAGGCCGGGCGCGGTGGCTCACGCCTGTAATCCCAGCACTTTGGGAGGCCGAGGCGGGCGGATCACGAGGTCAGGAGATCGAGACCATCCTGGCTAACATGGTGAAACCCCGTCTCTACTAAAAATACAAAAATTAGCCAGGCATAGTGGCGGGCGCCTGTAGTCCCAGCTACTCAGGAGGCTGAGGCAGGAGAATGGCATGAACCCGGGAGGAGGAGCTTGCAGTGAGCGGAGATCGCACCACTGCACTGCAGCCTGGGCGACATAGCGAGACTCCATCTCAAAAAAAAAAAAAAAAAAAAAAGTAACATCTACCCATAATAGCAATGTTTTATATAAGAATAGAAGAATACCTTGGGTAATGGGGGCACCAAAATCTCAGAAATCACCACCAGATAACTTTTCCATACAACCAAAGCACCAAAAAGAGAATGGAAGGATAGTTCCATAATATAACCGAAAAGCTTCCACATGCACATCAAATGACTGCCAGCATCACGCTCAAGGGAAGACACTCATGAGCATTCCCCTGGCATCAGAGAAAAGACAAAGGCGACTGGCATTAGCACTGCTTTTGTATTCTCTTCTGGAAGTGCTTTCAAAGTCACTAAGCAAGAGAATGAAATAAGAAATATAAATATTAGGAAAAGAAACCAGATGATCAATTTTTGCACATTTCTTAATCTTCTACCTAAGGAAGAAAAACACAAGCAAATGAGTTTAAAATCTGTTAGAGGCTAGGCACGGTTGCTCACACCTGCAATCCCAGCACTTTGGGAGGCCAAGGCAGGCAGATCACCTGAGGTCAGGAGTTCAAGACCAGCCTGGCCAACATGGCAAAACCTCTACTAAAAATACAAAAATTAGCCGGGCCTGGTGGCGGGCACCTGTAATCCCAGCTACTCTAGAGGCTGAGGCAGGAGGATTGCTTGAGCCCAGGAGGCGGAGGTTACAGTGAGCCGAGATCACACCACTGCAGTCCAGTCTGGGCGACAGAGCGAGACTCTGTCTCAAAAAAAAAAAAAAAAAAAAAAAAAAAAAAAAAAAAAAAATCTGTTGGAAATAATAACAATGGCCATTCAAAGAGTCCATTTCATTTGGTTCCTGGGATGCCTCTGCACCTCTTTCCTGCTTTATTTCTCCTCTTGGTAATGGGCAAACATCTCCTCAATAAAAACGCTAGCCTGTCCCCATTGAAATCTCTTAGCATGAGGACGGCAGCCAAGCCCTATGGCTCAATTTCAAGTCCCCTTTTAAATGGAAACCATTTGATACCTTTTGCTCATGCATCCTGAAATCTTTGAATATGCTGAAAGAAAACAGGGAGTTCTGACTCAGAGATTTAACCCTCTGTCTACACAAACATTGGTGACTACTCTACTACAAAACAAAAAGAGCAAAAAAAATTTTGTTTAAACCAGTAACACAAGGAAACTCAATGAAAGATTATTGGTTAGTGGGTTCCCCAGTGTGTCCCGCAAAGTGCTTGTCATGTGTTCACCATTGTCTGTGTTCAGATTACTAGGACCAAAATGACACCTGGGCAAACAGAAAACAAAAACAAGACCTGAGTTGGGAGTGAGGAGAGGCAGAGTCAAACCATGGATGCCAGGAGGAGTAGCTCTGTTGTCTCAAGGATGTCAGTGGTCCTTGCCACTCTCTGGTCTCAGTTTCCTCATGTATAAAGTAAAGGGCTAGGACTTGGTCTATGACTTCAAACCTGTCATACCCGGACAATTTTCATTCTGCTTACTGACATTTTCCAATTTTTACCACTGGTCTTAAATTCGCACCTTCTCCTTATCACATATGCCTTCATATCTATGGGAAGTCTCTGCTTGAATATCTTGCTGCCACCCAAAATGAATTGAGTTAAAAATCATAACTCTAGATCAGCCTTCTCTGTCAACCACCTTTCTCTTTCCCATTTGTGAAAGGAAAATATCTTGGGCCCCTAAAATCACTAAGCTAAAGGGAAAAGTCAAGCTGGGAACTGCTTAGGGCAAACCTGCCTCCCATTCTGTTCAAAGTCACTGAGATAAATGCATATCTGATTGTCACTTTGGAGAGGCTAATCAGAAACTCAAAAGAATGCAACCATTTTTCTCTTATCTACCCACGACCTGGAAGCCCCCTCCCTGGCTTCCAGTTGTCCCGCCTTTCCGGACCAGACAGAACCAATGTTCATCTTACATATGTTGATTGATGTCTCATGTCTCCCTAAAATGTATAAAACCAAACTGTGCTCTATCCACCTTCGGCACATGTCATCAGGACCTCCGGAGGCTGTATCACAGGGCTGCATCCTCAACCTTGGTAAAATAGACTTTCTAAATGAACTGAGACTTGTATCAAATTTTCAGGGTTCACACCTTTATCTCAGTAATGAAGGAATTTATGCTGTAACCTAAATGGCAGCTTTCCCATTCTTCTTAAGGGTCATGTGTTTCTGTATTTAGTGGTGGTGGGGTGGAGTTGTCTTCCTACTCCCACATCTCAGTGTTCCCCTGGCCTCCAACCCTCTGAGCTCTTTTGTCTTCCGGCAGCTCTTGGTTCCTTGTGGCCCCCGGTTCAGGTCATCACTGGGCAAGCCGGCCCCAGCATCCTGCTGCTTCCTGTGCAATGGTCTCTGAGCATTGGGAGGCAGCAAATGTGTCTCTCCTGTCTTCATGACATAACCACACAAAAGTGAATAAATATATCCAACTTTACTCAAGGTGGGAAACTTAAAGAAAGTCACAACATATCAGAGAAAAATTTTAAATGGCCATCAATACCATTTTTCTTGTGCTCCCATGGAAAACCATTCAATGAAATGCTTAATTCATTGAATGGTTTTCCATGGAAAACTGGAGATTCTTTAGGTGGTGCCCTTCAGTTTTTAATCTTGTTCTTTTGACTTTATATCTACCTTCCTTTCAGAGACACAGCCTCCTTCAAACCTTCCCCCTCTGGAATGTTGCTGTGGTTCAAATATGTCCCCCAAAAGGCATTAAGCTTCATCCCCAGTGTAACAGTATTAAGAGATGGGACCTCTAAGAGATGAGGCCATACGGGCTGTACCCAATGAGTGAATTGATACTGTTTTCATGAGATTGGGTTCATTATCGCAGGAATGAGTTCCTCATGAGAAGATTACTTCAGCCCCCTTCCCTCTCACGTGTGTGCACTCTTGCCTGTGTGATGCCCTCCACCATGTTATGACAGCAAGAAATCTTCCCAGATGTAGCAACTTGATCTTGGACTTCCCAGCCTCCAGAACCATGAGCCAAATAAATTTCTGTTCATTATAAATTACACAGTCTATGGTATTCTGTTACAGCAGCAAAAAGTCCACTAAGACAGTTATGTATCCTCTCCTGTGTTTGAGAAACTTCACCTCCCACCTATAGGGACTGGTCTGTCACACAAGGCTCTCCCACACCCTACCCAACTCCCCCCAAGAGTTTATTTAGCCAAGTCTTAGTTATTCCATTCAGAATTGCACCTGGTAGCTCATCAAACTGGTCCAAGACAAACTTGGACTCTCCAAGTCCCTCAGAGCCAGACGAGCTGTGGGGGATGCAGGGATTCATTCTTGTTCCCCTTTAAGTTGTCCCTACCAAAGTGAATGGAAAAGAAATGTCTTTAGTCTTCCTAATGCTCCTAGAATAATAGTTGGTGCATGCACACACTCTCCCCCGACAAACATTAATTCCCAGAAATAGCATAGATTTTACCCTTAAAAAGAAAACAACCTTTTTTTTTTTTTCAAACTGTCCATACTCTACCAGGCTGTTCCTTGGAGTTTCACTTTACATTGTTTTGGTGACCAGAATGTATTCCTTTGCTCAACTATCCATCCACCCTAGTTTCAAATGGTGCTCCCTTTGACCGACCAAGAATAAGAAAAGGGGCCTGTTGGCCATATACCTTTATTAGTAATTTGTAGAGCTTCTAAAAGACCCCCTGTTGCCCCAGAAGCTTGGAAAGTATTATTTATAATGTGAGAGACAAATGAAGTTTTTAGATGATGGAGCCATGCATGCCGTTCCTCAATTTCTGTCCCAATGTGGTGAGGGGGCAGAGGGGTGTGTGCATGTGTGTGTGTGTGTGTGTGTGTGTGTGTGTGTGTGTTTGTGTGTGTATGCGCATGCAGGAAGGTTGGGAGGGTAATTCTTCCAGTTATAATAGCAATAAAAATGGTGATGACTGACCCGTCCTAAGTGTTATAGCATCTCTCATTCCTGACCCAGAAAGCTGTAAAAATACCAGTGCCTCACCCTGAACTATTAAATCAGAGTCTCTGGGAGGTGAGGCCTGGGCATTGTGGTTTTTAAAAGCCTGCAGGTGATTCCAATGTGCAGCCAGGGCTGAGAACCACTGATGTGTAGGGCTGGGGAATTGCCACAGTTGGAAAAAGTCACCTTTTAATTCACCTGAAATGAATTATGCAGACTAAGGCAGCAGTATTCCATCAGGCTCCTTTCAGCATCCAAGATTCTGGGTAAAATCTCAAATAGAATGGGGTGTGAGGGTAATGGTTTCCCACGATGCAGTTGGTATGGAGGATCTGGAATGGCAGTCACCACCAATCCCAGGGAGAGGCTCCCACAGCGTAGGCAGACACTTATTCTTAATGTAAAGTTATGACTGCAATTACTGTACAGTGCCTGATACAGAGCGGACCTCAGCAAATACAGTACTTGAAATAAATACCAGAGAGTAAACAAGCAGTTACTCTCTTCTACCACAAGATGGCAACATTTCAAGACTCACTCAAGAACAATGCTCAAGTCTCAACTGCCAAAATGAAAGGGATGCACGGTTGATAAATGATGAAGCTAGGTGGGTTTTCCTCGATTTTTATTTTTCACCCTTTATCTTTTTAAATAAGTGGAGCCAGGAGCAATGGCTCATGCCTGTAAATCCTGGCACTTTGGGAGGCCGAGGCAGGAGGATTGCTTGAGCCCAGGAGTTCCAGACCAGCCTGGGCAACATAGTGAGAAAAACATCTCTACAAAAAATAATTTTAAAAAATTAGCTGGGTGTGGTGGCATATGCCTGTAGTCCCAGCTACTATGAAGGCTGAGGTGGGAGGATTGCTTGAGCCTGAGAGGTCAAGGCTGCAGTGAGACGTGATTGTACCACTGCACTCCAGCCTGGGCAACAGAGTAACACCCTGTCTCAAAAAAAAAAAAAAAAAGGTGAGAACATAGTGAGTTCACATGGCTCATGTCTCTCCTAGAAGGCTGAGCTGCTTGGTTGACATCTGTATGCTCACAGGATCTTGGAAATGTAGGTCAGTACCAAGCATGAAACTATTTTATATAAGGACAGTAAATGACTCTAACTTGGTTTTTCTACCAATAAATCATCTGCCTTACGCCAGGAGACATATTTCCAAGTCACCCTGTTCCCTAGCTTTTTTCATCCACAGGGGGACTTTTGGGAAACAACCGATTTGTGGAAACACAGATACATTTGGGTATACATCAATTAATAAGAACTCTGAGAGCAAGCTCCCCTTAATAAAGCTGGCCTTGGGACCAGGGAGGTAGGCCTTGGCACCGGGCAGGTTGGCCTTCTCCATGAGTTGGAGAGGAAGCACAGTGACATCTCATGACCGGATTTTGATTGATTGGCTGAGATCTGGGCCCAGCTGCATGAAAGACTATAAGCCTGGTGTTAAAGAGCCCATAAACTCGGGCAATCAGGGCCCCCACTCTGTGTTGGCTGTGTGTGGCCCCTGGAGTCCATGCGCAGGGGTCACAGATAGACAGATCATGACAAAGAGGCAGGGCTTACCTACTTGGCCATCTGCTGCTGCAGCATCTGAGCTGCCCGCAAGACCAGTCACTTGACCCTGGGGGCAGAGGAAGATGAAGTGGCACACGGGGGTGGGATGGCCCGATGGTGGGAGCCACTTACCTTCTGACTGCTCCCAGGAGATGAATTAGAAAGGTTTGGGCTTAATAACTATTTAGACATGAAACATTGCTCAAGATACTTTCCACAATAATGTCTGCAGGTCTCATCCATAGGTAGCAATCCTGGGGCTAATCCAATCCTCTACCTTTTTGGACCCCAGGTCTGTACTGCTCAGTGCTGCTCAGGGATAAATTTTAAATTCACAGTCCTCAGTGCATCTGTATAATCCTTTGACGTGCCTCTAGGAAGCATCCTTTCCCGTCCCCACGATGGCTATTCCAGACCTTCCCCACTACTCCTTAATTTCCATCCTTACCTCAAGTCCCCTCTCAGCAGATGGCTTTGCCTCCTAGCTCCCAGAAAAAATTGAGATCATCCTGCCTAGCCGGGCGCGGTGACTCACGCCTGTAATCCCAGCACTTTAGGAGGCCGAGGTGGGTGGATCACCTGAGGTCAGGAGTTCGAGACCAGCCTGGCCAACATGGCGAAACACTGTCTCTACTAAAAATACAAAAAGTAGTCAGGCGTGGTGGTGTGCGCCTGTAGTCCCAGCTACTCAGGAGGCTGAGGCAGGAGAATTGCTTGAACCCAGTGAGCCAAGATCGTGCCACTGCACTCCAGCCTGGGTGACAGAGTGAGACTCCGTCAAAAAGAAAGGAAGGAAAGAAGGAAGGAAGGAAAGAAGGAAGGAAGGAAGGGAGAAAGAAAGAAAGAAAGAAAGAAAGAAAGAAAGAAAGAAAGAAAGAAAGAAAGAAAGAAAGAAAGGAAGAAAGAAAGAAAGAAGAAAGAAAGAGAGGGAGGGAGGGAAGGAAGGAAGGGAGAGAAAGAAAGAAAGAACGAAGGAAGGAAGGAAAGAAAGAGAAAGAAAGAAAGAAAAAGAAAAAGAGAGAAAGAAAGAAGGAAAAAAAATTGAGACCATCCGGCACGAAATCCCTCAACTTCCAGCCTCCCTCCCACAAAAGTAGTTAGGTTTGCCAGCCCTCACATCCTCCCAACCAATGTCAGAGAACTGGATGTGCCATCTATATAGACACCAGAATCTCTTCCCCAGTGCCCTGGATTCCAGTGCCTTCACCCCTCACATGTTTCCTCGGGGTCTTTGCTCTACCAGCGTTCATCTCTCTCTCTCTCTCTCTCTCTCTCTCTCTCTCTGGCTCTTTCCATGTGCATGCTCCCCCATCATTAAAAAAAAAAAAAAAAAAACTAGAACAAAACAAAGGCCTCCCTTAAGCCTGTCTATGACCAATAGTACCACATTCTCCAGCCTGCTTCAGTTCCCTCAAACCCAACTGCTTAGCTCCAGATGTGGGGCAGCAGTAAAGACACAGGGAAATGGGAAAGGGGTAGAAACCTCTTCCCCTCTCCTTCCCACCCTTCCCCACTGGTAGTCTGTTACCACCAGTAGCAGTAGAACAATAAAAATAAACAAAGGGCTCAAGCAGTAGCACCACCATGCACGTGTGACAATGACCTTGTAGTCTCTGACATCCAAGCTGGCATCAGATGTGTCTGCAGGCTGCTGAGGCTGTGGGCAGCAAGAGCCTCTGTCCTAGGTTGCCCCGGGCTTTACCCTCTGCCAAATCATGCCTTTAGCTTTCAATACCAAGGCCACAGTGAAAACAACCAGGCAAGAAGCCTGTCCTTTCTGAGGATGAAATGGGGACAGGAGCAGTGGTAGAAATAGCATTCAGGGATGGGAGGTGGGTCTGCTCCGGGCTGAGGTCAGCGTGGGTGGCTCAGTGGGTCTATGCAGCCTTGCAGATGAAATGGGTTCCAGAGGAGACCTGGATTATTGTTCATGTCATTCCCCATCACCACACTTGGAATCTAGTCTGGGAAATCTTCCAGACTGGCCTCAGCCACCGGCGTTTTGCCCCTCCCCCAGGCCTGAGTACTGCAGTCCCTCTCTGCAGTTGCTGTTCCCAGGGCACTGACCCAAAAGCCTCCTATGCTTCAATTTTCCTAATCATTACAACAAAAACGTCCTTGCCAGCTCATCCTGTGTGTCCAGCAATATAAGTAACCCACGTACATCATCTCATTTAATTTGATCACCACTGAGTCAATCGAGTATGTTTGATTGTCTTCATCTCATGGAGGAGGAAACTAAGTGATGGAGAAGTCAGGTCTTCTTAGAGAACTTTACAGAGCTAGTGAGCGATGGGACTAGGATTCGAAGACTGGCCTGTTTGACTCCATGCTCTTTTGATTCTACTGCCCAAATATTTGTAAGGAGTATGAGTTTGTTCTAACACACTCAAAAGCGAGAAATGTAACATGATGAATGTGGCAAACCCTCACTAGACAGGGTCAGCAAGATGGCCAGTATCTGTTTATTATTATTATTAGTAGTAGTAGTAGTAGTAGTAGAGAAGGGATTTTGTCATGTTGGCCAGGCTGGCCTCGAACTCCTGACCTCAAGTGATCCACCCGCCTCAGATTCTCAAAGTGCTGAGATTACAGACATAAGCCATTTTGCCAGGCCCTCTATCATAACCCATTTCTCCTAAAAAAAAAAAAAAAAAAAAGGCAGCACTCACATGATAAAGCTTATGAAGCATGAGAGGAAGAGGAAATGAGGCAGAAAAATAGTGAAAACCAGACAGGTGCAGTGGCTCACGCGTGGTGGCACATTCGTGGTGGCACATGCCTTTAATCCCCGCTACTCGGGAGGCTGAGGCAGGAGAACTGCTTGAACCTGGGAAGCGGAGGTTGCAGTGAGCCAAGATCATGCCATTGCACTCTAGCCTGGGCGACAGAGCAAGACTCTGTCTCAAAAAAAAAAAAAAACAGAAAAGAAAAAAGGAAGTAGTGAAAACCAATAAAGTGGGATAATAAAGCTGGCTGTGGCACCCCATGAAATAGAATCACCAAGCCACACTAGAGTCTCTGGGAAGGCCACATAAAACCATTGCACCTCAGAGCAGTGTGTTGGGGAGAAGCATCAAGAACCTATCTGTTACCTGGGTCTCTCACTGCTCAAAGTTCACACCATGGGGCATTAGCTGCCCCCTACTTTGGGTTGTGTACCTGGGCCAGCCTCAGTGGGCCTAGGTAAGGTTGGACGTGGAAGTGAGTGTTGGAACTGTTTCAGCTCCTTCCCATCGCAGCAGGCATAGTGAAGGCCATGCCAAAACCCAGCACTCACCCCCAGGGTTGCTGAGACAGCCTGCTGTGTTGGGAAGTGGGGTGTCAGTGGCAGCAGGGGCTCTCCCTTGTGCAAGTGGCCAGAAGAAGGCCTTGGGGGCAGGCAAGTGACCTCAGGCAGATCTGGCTCTCCATTTCTTTCAAGAACAAGTCTAAATTCCTTATCGTGGCATCCAAGACTCTCCCCAGGGTGGCTTCACCCTTTCTGACCTGGTCCTCTGTGCCTCCACACCACCTCACTTCAGTGCCACTGTTTGCCCATGAAACTCCTACACATGAAGGAGAAAAGGGGACCTTTCTGAGTGGTCCCAGCTCCGGAGGCTGTGGGTTTGGCTGGCAGAACAATGTTTTGGTGTAAATTAGAAAAATTAAACAATTGTTCTTCCTGGTTTCAGCTCATGCCAGAGTGCACAATGGATTTCAACATGCCCCTTGGCCACCCATGCATGGAGGCCTTGCCAATCATACTAAATCCCAGGTGAGGAAACAGGCCAGAGAGGTGGAGGCTCTTGCCCAGGTCACACAATCGCTTAATGGCAGACCCAGAGGGGCGACTCAGCTCCTGACTTGAATCGGGCTTCTTTGCCTCCAGCTGGACGGCCATCCCACATAGAAACAGTTTTTGAAAATTTCCAGGTGTGTCTGGCATTGACCCTGTGTTCTGCCCTGTTCGGTGCCCACGGCTATGAGAAAAGGCCTGCTTCCCAGCTTTCCGTTCCCCACCCATGACCTGTAGAGAAGAGGCCTCTGGGCCTTTGCCAATGACCTCATGGGGAACCGCTGCCTGCTGACTTCCTGTTTTTATATTCTTTCTCCTCTGCTTATTTTTTCTGCTTTGTTGTTCTTTGTTCATTTATGGTTCTCCTCCAGTAGCCCACTCTGCAAAAACTGAACTTTATTTTTTGTGATTATTTTAAATACATGTTTCGATAAAGAAACATTATACTTTTTTTTCCTTTGAGGAATTGGAGTTGAGTGTTATTTCTACCCCCTCTTTATCTCCCTCCTCTTTCCCATGCTTCATTTCCAAAACTAGAATCTTTAGGCTTCATAACTTAGAAGAAACAAACTCAAAAGCTGTGTCTGCAAGGACCACGTGAATTCCAGGATTCTCTCTCTAGAGAGATCTCTAGATCCCTCTTCTGCTGGGTGCTGGAAGAGTCAAACAGGAAGAGGTCTTCTAGCCTTCCCACCGTTGATATCCTCAGCTATCAAATTTACAAGTCCCTGCTTGAAAACCGTGTGGGCTCTCCATTTCTTCCAAGATGAAGCCCAAATTCCTAAGGGTGATGACCCACCAAACGGCTGCCCAATGAAGCCTTCCAACTTGGTTCACCATTATTCCATTTGTTTCTACACCCTCTCTTCCACCCCGTTTCCTCTATTCCAGCCACAGTGCAGTTCTCACCTTTCCCAAAACCACTGTGCTCCTTCATGTCTCTGTACTTCTGCACCTGCTCTTCCTCTGCCTGGAATCCTTTTCCCTTTCTTTGCCTCATGGACTCTTATTCATCCTTCAAGGCCTAATTCAAATGTCACCTTCTCAGGAATGCCTTAGCCAACACCTCCAAGCTGAGTTTACTACTCTTTCCTCTATGTTCCTTCTACACTTTGTCCTGAAGAGTAAATATAAATGTATTTGAGAGCCATTTTTATTATTCTAGTCTCCTCTTTCATTGGATTACTCATAAGTATTTATGCTTACTTATAAGTGTTTCTGTCAGGTATTAATGTCTTTCTTACCTATTCTGTGTATGCACATAAGTGTGCAAAGCCCTTGGGGGAAGGTGTGAACTGAAAGATTGGCCATTCATATGTTGATTTCCCAGAGAGAAGTTGTAGATCGTTTAACAAGAAACCAGAAACTGGGGCAGGTAGAAAAAGAAATGCTGTGTCTTCAGGGCCATGCTTGTCAAAACATAGTTTATGAACCACCTATGTCAGAATCACCTGGTGGGGCAACTTTTAAAAAGTTCTGATTCCTGGGCCTGGCCTTATACCTTATGAACCCAGGTTCATAGTTTCCAGGAATCTGCATTTCCATAAACCATCAAAAGATTCTCTTGTACCAGAGTTTGATAACCACTGATCCGGGTGCTTTGGGAGCTAGAGTTCATATGCCACAAAACTGTGCTTGTCAAGACCATTAGTTGTCAAACTTCCTGAATGTCTACCTTAGTGGCTGCTTTTCAAGCCTCATCTGAATGCTGTCTTGGTGGTAGTATCTGATGCACTTGAGCATTGCCTGATTTTGGAAACTCTTCACTCTCTCACCTTCTATGATACCGCTTGTTCTTGGTTCATACCTTAGCTCTTTAATCACTCATTTCCACATTCCCTATCTGGGTCCTCTTCCTCCTAATGCCTCTTCACTCTTGGGTCTTCACCTTGGCCCCATCCGTGATATTCCACACCAGACCTACAGCTTCCACTGCCACACGGAGATGCTGGTGGTGTTTAAACTATTTCCAGGCAGACACTCTCCTTGGCCTCCCTCCTGTACATACAACTCCCTCCTGGAACTCTCCACTGGATGGCCCCAGGCATCTCAAATCATACATTTCTAAAACTATCACGAGGTCAGGAGATCGAGACCATCCTGGCTAACACGGTGAAACCCCGTCTCTGCTAACAATATAAAAAAATTAGCCGGGCGTGGTGGCGGGCGCCTGTAGTCCCAGCTACTTGGAGAGGCTGAGGCAGGAGAATGGCGTGAACCTGGGAGGTAGAGGTTGCAGTGTGCCAAGATCACGCCACTGCACTCTAGCCTGGGCAACAGAGCAAGACTCTGTCTCAAAAAAAATAAAAAACAAATAAATAAATGCAGGCTGTTAAAATGATGATGATGACACTAAATATTTAGTAGTTAACATTCATTTTTATCATCCTGGTCTCCTTCTCCCTCATTGCCCACCCACAAGGCAGTCACTAAATCTATTTTCTGTCTTTAGTATCTCTCCTTCTCTGATACCTGCCACTGCTTCCCTATCACACCGGCTGCACCTTAGGCAGAATGTTCTCATTTCTTCCCTGTTCTTATCTAGGGCTGGTCTCTCACCTAGACTCCTGTCTCTTTTCTCACCTCTGAGGCTCCTTGGAGGCAAGAGCCATGCTTTACTCCTCTTAACCTCCTCCAGCACCAACTGAGTGTATATTAGGAATTTATTGAATAAACAGATGAAATAGAAAAAATAGATATAAGGATGGATGGACAAAATCATTGCATTATATGGGAAATCTTCAAAAGGGTAAGATGTCTTATAAATCAAAGTGGTAGGCCAGGCACGGTGGCTCACGCCTATAATCCCAGCACTTTGGGGAACTGAAGAGGGCGGATCACCTGAGGTCAGGAGTTCGAGACCAGCCTGGCCAACATGGTGAAACCCCATCTCTACTAAAAATACAAAAATTAGCTGGCCGTGGTGGCAGGCACTGAATCCCAGCTACTCGGGAGGCTGAGGCAGGAGAATCGCTTGAACCCAGGAGGCAGAGGTTGCGGTGAGCCGAGATCGTGCCATTGCGCTCCAGCCTGGGGGACAAGAGCGAGACTTCATCTCGAAACAATAAATAAATAAATCAAAGTGGTAATGGATAATCAGGGATTTGGAAAAACAAAATTCTAATTATGTTGTAATCCCCAGAAGGTGTTTCTGAACAGAAAAGTAGCAATGGCCTAATCAATTATGTTAATGTGTTGGAGGAAGCAGGTCTCCCAGAAGAAATGAGGTCTGCAGAGATGTTAGAAGGGCAATCAATGTCTGCAAGTAGTCAGTGTCCCTCTAGTTATGCTCAAGGGACAGAGGCGCTGGGCTTTCGGTCAGGGCTTTTCCCACTGCTGGAGAGAGAGCACTGTTGTGGGGCAGAGATGCTCCATCCAGCCTTCTTGACTCGTGTGAAACATTCCCTCTGAATCTTCCCACTTCCTTTCTTCTCATTCCATCCTTTTTACAGGACCAAGCCTTTCTGATGACTAATTTAGTCTGGGGAGCAGATAAGAATTGTCGTATCCCAGGAAGTCTTTGCATTTCATTCTTCTGTCAGTCTCACATGAACATGGTTCTTGTAGGTCTGTTCCCAAGAGTCCAGTCAGCTCTGGATGCACCAACAGCACTGAGTTTCTGGACCTACGAGGCTGATGACGCCATGGAGCCATGGTAAACGCACTCTCACACTGCCCCAGGTAACCTGCTAGTCGACCAAATAGTCCCAAATTGTGAGCCTCTTCAGTATATAATTGTGTTCTCCAGTGACATAAATAATGTCTGGTTGCATCTACTCAAGGTATTCTGCCTTCACTATCATTGTTCCTGGAAAATGTTACCTAACTCATTGGAAAAATTCCTTACCAGTTTTCTTGGCCCACATAACATTCAACTTTAATAGTTCTGCTTTTTTGGCCGGGTGCGGTGGCTCACGCCTGTAATCCCAGCACTTTAGGAGGCTGAGGTGGGCGGATCACCTGAGATCAGGAGTTTCAGACCAGCCTGGCCAACGTGGTGAAACCCTGTCTCTACTGAAAATACAAAAATGAGCGAGGCATGGTGGCAGGTGCCTGTAATCCCACCTACTCAGGAGGCTGAGGCAGGACAATTGCTTGAACCTGGGAGGAGGAGGTTGCAGTGAGCTGAGATTGCGCCATTGCACTCCAGCCTGGGCAACAAGAGCGAAACTCTATATCAAAAAAAAAAAAATAGTTCTGCTTTTTAAATTCATTGACCTGTGATTGATAATATGGAACAAGAATGGCAAATATTTAGCATATATATTGTCTCCACTCCTGCCCATGTTCTTTGCACACACCACTAATGAATTTGGCTTTCTTTTCCATTTGTTTTGTTTATTGTTGTTGTCGTTTCTGAGATGGAACCTCACTCTGTCACCCAGGCTGGAGTGCAGTGGCATGATCTCAGCTCACTGCAACTTCCGTCTCCCAGGTTCAAGTGATTCTCCTGCCTCAGCCTCCTGAGTAGCTGGGACTACAGGTGTGCACCACCATGCCCAGCTAATCTTTGTATTTTTAGTAGAGATGGGGTTTCACCATGTTCACCAGGCTGGTCTCGAACTCCTGACCTCAGGTGATCAACCCACCTCGGCCTCCTGAAATGCTAGGATTACAGGAGTGACACATTGCACCCAGCTGGCTTTCTTTTCCATTAATTTAGCCTTCAAATTCTTCTTATAGCAGTCGTCCAAAAAAACACTACCAAAGTCAATAGATGAGCTGTAACATAATATTTACCATTTCTGACTTAAAGGTTTCTATTAATTTTCTAAAAAGAAGTGGCATCCCAGTGATCTATTACTCCATAACACACAAAAATTCAGTGGCTTAAGACTACAATTTTACTTGTTCATGATTTTAAAGGTCAGCAGTTTGGGCTGAGCTCAGCTGGGCAATTCTGCTGACTTTATCTGGCTACAATCATTTGGTAGTTTGATGAGGACTGGACGCTCTAACATGGCCTCATTCACATGACCCATCGTTAGGGCTGGCTGTTGACAGGGCCAAGTATCTGCAGCAGGCTCACTTAGATTTCTTCACACGATATTTATGTTTCAGTGTATAAGTGCATTTCGAGTCCCTGCTTATAATGTGCTTGCTGGCCGGGCGCGGTGGCTCATGCCCGTAATCCCAGCACTTTGGGAGGCTGAGGCGGGTGGATCACCTGAGGTCGGGAGTTTGAGACCAGCCTGACCAGCATGGAGAAACCCCATCTCTACTAAAAATACAAAATTAGCCAGTCATGGTGGCACATGCCTGTAACCCCAGCTACTAGGGAGGCTGAGGAAGGAGAATCACTTGAACCTGGGAGGCAGAGGTTGCAGTGAGCCAAGATCGCACCATTGCACTCCCGCCTGGGCAACAAGAGCAAAACTCCGTCTCAAAAAAAAAAAAATAATGTGTTTGCTAAAGTCCAATTGGCCAAAGCAAGTTATGTGCTGGAGCCCAGAGTCAGTGTGAAAGGGACTCCATAAGCACATGGATTGAGAGAGGCATGATTTGCTGGGAGCCATTATGGTCGTGATATACCCCAAACAGGATGGTATTTTGTTTATCAGAAACTTACTGAGTGCCTACTATACTGTGCTTGGCACTGTGTATAAAAAGACAAAACAATTGGGAAGAACTCTGAAGAATGGAAAAGCTCTAACTTGTTGGAAAGGGGGAAGAAGAACACACCAAATGCCCTAGTGGAATCACTGTGGATGAAATAATCCTCATGTTTATGTATGTGTATGTGCCAGAAAAAAGGGGAGTGCTGAATTATTTAGATAATTTCTTCTATTTGCCATTTTATGCAGATTTGTTCAGTCTAGGTTGAATGAGTAACTCTTTTGCTTTCCATTGGGATAAGTGTTTCTTAAAGCTTTTCTTCAGACTCTTAAAATATTGAAAACAATTGCATAAGTGTATCCTTCATGACCACAAAGAGCTACTTGAGACTATTTTTTTCCCCTAGAAACTTGGCCAACTCTGAGACTGAGGCCCAGGCTTGCTAACTCTGATATTTCCTCCCTCTTTGCATTCCTGCCACCCACAGCTGCTCCAGTCCAGAATGAAAGTTCAGAGGCCAAATACTTAAAATCCAAACAGCCTCTCCAGCAGTGATGGCAAAGAGACAGCTTCACTTAGGAAAACAAACAATCATGCCTTCCATTTATATAGCTCTTTAGCTATTTTTTTCAAGAAATATTCACATCCTTTCTCTCATCGGATATCCCCAAAACTGAGGTGGGCAGGGCATGTTTTAACTGATGGGGAAACTGAGGCCCAGACAGGCGAGTTGACTTCTTCAATGGGTGACAAGGCTGAAGATAGAGCTCTGGCTTCCTGATGCCACGCCTTGGTTTGCCCTATAGACCAACACTGCCACGAACACAGATGCATGCTAGCTCCAGTTCTAGGAAGCCTGCTTTCAAAACCCTTCTGGAGGCCAGCAGCGGTGGCTCATGCCTGTAATCCCAGTACATTGGGAGGCTGAGGCAAGTGGATCATATGAGATCAGGAGCTCCAGACCAGCCTGGCCAACATGGCAAAACCCCATATCTAACAAAAATACAAAAATTAGCCGGGCGTGGTGGCAGACGCCCGTAATCCCACCTACTCGGGAGGCTGAGGCAGGGAGAACTGCTTGAACCCGGGAGGCGGAGGTTGCAGTGAGCCGAGATAGTGCCACTGCACTCCAGCCTTGCAACAGCGCAAGACTCTGTCTCAAAACAAACAAACAAACAAACAAACAAACAAACAAACCCTTCTGGAGTTTTCTGCTCCCCACCTTAGAGTTCCTCTAATAACTACCCCACACTTCTTTTACTTTCCACTCACATCAAAAGAATGAGGAGAACACATCAAACCCTTCCCTCAGTGCTAGCTTCTAAACATTTTCCTTTCAGAAAATAATGGATTGTGTTGCAAGTCCCAACTTCCAGCCCATAGTGGTCCAGCCAGTTTCTCCCGCTGGAAAACAGAGGTTCAAAGCCACTTTCACTGTGAGTTCTCACCTTACCTACTCAAAATAAAACAGGAGAAAAGTTAAAATTAACATCCAGAGAAGGCTTGGGGAGGATAAGCCACCACCCAAGGGTAAAACACAGTTTGAGAAAATGCAGTGTCCAGGTGAGAGGGGACACCTCACCTCCATGCTGCTAGACGGTTTTGAGTGAGACGCACACCTCCTTTTACAGCACTGTTCACCTTCTGCTCAAGCTCATCTTCCCTATGAGGGATGATTTTCTGTATCCCTGCCCTGGAGAACAGGAACCTATTGGAAAGCTGGGATCTGCAAATTTATTGATTCTCATAAACTAGGTCAGGAAAAGCGAATAATGGCACTAATGGCACCTCCTCCCCATGTTCCTTGCTCGTGGCAGACATGGCAATCTTTCTGGTTGAGAATGGAAGTGGCCTTAGAGTGCTTTTCAGTATGACCATTGAGGCAGCCGCCACCACTTGATTAGGCTGCCAACTCTCTAGTTCCTGGTGGCCAAAGGCCTTGCAGAAAGTGAGTAGAAGTGGGAGAATTCTCCAGGTATACATGAGGTGGACATTCCTAGCTCCCGGAGGCCCCCATGTTCTAGGCTTTAAAAGCAAGGGAGCATGGCCACCTATAAACAAGAGCTTGTTGCTACAGGAGAGGCTTTGGAAACCGAAGGGCTTTGACAATAGTGAAAGCCAAAGGTTGACTTGCTAACTCTCCAAGGCATTCAGATGCGATCAGTTACTGGGCAGCCCATCTACAAGATTCAGAAAGCGTAAAAGACTGTCAGAAGTCATGAAGCAATGCTCTGAACCACGTTACTAGAAAATTATTAAATGAGGGAGGAAAAGAGTGAAGTAGTGAGAACAGGACGGGATGGTAGCACCTGGTTAAATGATGAAGAAACAGGAGCAGAGTAGGGAGGCAACTTCCTCAAAGACACACCGCACATTGTTGGCAGAACTGGACCCCAGTTTCCTCACTCCCAAGCCAACTCTCTTTCAACTTCAATGCACACCTTCCTCTTTCCTCTACAGCCCCACTTGTATTCCTCTACAAATCCTTACCTGCCCCAGCAACCCTTCACCCAGCCGCCATTCTCCTTGGGGAAGGATTATTAGCTTACAGATTTAGCCACAAGCTGACTCAGTTTAAATTGTGTTTCTAAGATGAGGGTGGGGGTGGGGGTGGGGATCTCGATCTGCTTTCTCCTTTTTTTTTTGGAGACAGAGTCTCACTCTGTCACCCAGACTGGAGTGCAGTGGCACAATCTCGGTTCACTGAAACCTCCGCCTCCTGGGTTCAAGAGATTCTCTCAGCCTCCTGAGTAGCTGAGATTATAGGTGCTGCTGCCATGCCCAGCTAATTTTTATATTTTTAATAGACAGAGGGTTTCACCATGTTGCCCAGGCTAGTCTCGCACTCCTGACCTCAAGTGATCTGCCCACCTTGGCCTCCCAAAGTGCTGGGATTACAGGTGTGAGCCACCTCATGCAGCTTTGATCTGCTTTCTACTAGATATGACAATTTGTGCTTCCGTTCTGAAGCCTTTGAATTGCACTCCAAATATCCTCAGGGCAGAGGTGTTAAGTGAGAAGCAGGCACTATTTGATAATGGGCCAGGACATTCTTGTAGAACTTCAAAAACCATTTATATCCCAATTCATCTGTGACCAGCAGCAGAAGAAGGTATGCAAAGAGAAGAGAAAGAAGGATGCAATGTCCACACATGCTAAAGGTAGGTAAGTATGACAGGTCTGATATACATACATGCATTCCAAAGTATCCCACACTTGAGGCTCCAGAGGATGAGTAACTCCCATAGATGGCTTTTAATGAAGAGCCCTTGCTTTTACAAGAAGTTATAATTGTGGCTTCCATTCTCACAGCTGGTATCTGCAACAGTCACATGAGGATGGAGAGCCTCTTCCTTGTACAGAGCAAACAGCACAGCCCCTGAAGCTCATTGGCATGGGTTGTCCAACTCCCCACTGAAGGGTGGTAACCTTTTAGTGTTAATTCAGTATTTTAGGCCAATATCTGGGTTTATTTTTCCTGACATATAAATATGAAGGAGCTTTAGCAATTTAACTTCTGGGAATTTATCCAATGAAAGGGTTAAGAATTTATGCAAGCTCTTCTGGTTCTAGGAGCTTCGGGAGCTGTGGCTTACAGTGCAGACATGGCCAAGTCCAAGAACCACAACACACATGACCAGTCCCAAAAATGGCACAGAAATGGTATCAAGAAACCTCAATCACAAAGATCCGCATCTCTAAAGGGGGTGGATCCCAAGTTCCTGAGGAACATGCCCTTTGCCAAGAAGCACAAGAAGAAGAGCCTGAAGAAGATGCAGGCCAACAGTGCCAAGGCCATGAGTGCACGTGCCAAGGCTATCAAGGCCCTCGTAAAGCCCAAGGAGGTTAAGCCCAAGATCCCAAAGGGTGTCAGCCGCAAGCTCAATCAGCTTGCCTACGTTGGCCACCCCAAGCTTGGGAAGCATGCTGGTGCCCGCATTGCCAAGGCGCTCAGGCTGTGCCGGCCAAAGGCCACGGCCACAGACCAAACCAAGGCCCAGGCTGCAGCTCCAGCTTCAGTTCCAGCTCAGGCTCCCAAAGGTGCCCAGGCCCCCTACAAAGGCTTCAGAGTAGAGATCTCTGTCTGCCAACGTGAGGACAGAAGGACTGGTGCCACCCCCCCGGGCTGCCATCTGCATGGGGCTGGTGTCCTCCTGTGCTATTTGTACAAATAAACCTGAGGCATGAAAAGAAAAAAGAATTTATGCAAAGATTTAGCAGCATGGATGCTCATTACAATTATAATCGAGAAAAAGTTGCAACACCCTGTGTCCAACAACAGGGAACTGGCTAAATCAACTTAGTACTTCAGGTGGTAGGAAAATATGCAGCCACTAAATGATGCTGGCAAATGTATCTACAGCTACAGAAAATGTTAGGTAAAAGAGGAGAAATAAAGCACAAAGCCATACTACAGGACAGACCTGTTTTTCTTTGAAAAAAGTACATTAGTGTGTTTATCATATATTTTATATATACCCAAATATATTACATATATATATTTACCTAGGAGGGTTTACTAATAATCTAAAGTGGCATTAATAGTGATGTTTAAGAGAGATTATGAATACTTTAACATTTCTTCTTTTTACTTGTGTTAGTATTTTCTGATTTTTCTGTAATAAGCAGTAATACTTTTTTTTTTTTTTTTAGATAAAGTCTTGCTCTGTAGCCCAGGCTGGAGTGCAGTGGTTCAATCTCAGCTCACCGCAACCTCTGCCTCCCAGGTTCAAGAGATTCTCTCCTCCCGAGTAGCTGAGATTACAGGTGTGCACCACCACCCCCAGCTAATTTTTTGTATTATTAATAGAGATGGGCTTTCACCACGTTGGCCAGGCTGGTCTTGAATTTCTGACCTCAAGTGATCCACCTACCTCGGCCTCCCAAAGTGCTGGGATTACAGGCAAGAGCCACTGTGCCCACAGAGCAGTGGTACTTTTTAATAAGAAAAAGCAATAAAAGAAATTTTATCTTGAAAAAGACAGATCCTTGACTATGATCATTGAAGTTCAATCAAGCTCAAGAATTCTATAAGGAAACAATAATCCCTATAGAACAGGAGTGGGTGGGAGGAGAGCAGGAGGCCACCTCCTGCTAAGAGACCTGGAGAAGGAATCATTTCCCTTCTACTTTGGCCCGCGTGCTCCACATAAATATCCTCTCCACCCAGGTCTTGCTCTGTCCTGGAGTTACTCATCACTAGCTTATTACTGGCCGTATTTTGACTCATTGTTCAAACATCATTGAAAAGGAATTTCTGTTTAACCACAGCATCCGCATGAAGAATTCTGCTAAAACTCCATTTTAACTGAATTTCGGCAGGCAGATGACTTAAATTAGCTACACTGTCCTAGGAAGAAGCCCCCAAATCCCCATCACTCAGAGGAATTGCTGCTGGTAGGCTTGATCAGCTGGTGGATAAACCCCATCTCCCGTCCCCACCCTCCCCCAGCCTGTCCACCCACAAAGCCCGGGCAGCAATTTGTGAGATGTTTCCTTCTCTTCTTGAATTTCCATCATGAACTGGTTACTGTGGTTCACGCCTGACATGCCTCTGTCTCTGCTCAAGAGGTTAAAAGTAAAGAAACTTGTAGCTTCAGAGGCCACAGAGAGATTTAGGATGAGAGAGAGCTGTGGGTGAACTATGAGATCTCGTGTAACCGCCCACCCTTGGTGTTTGGGGATAGACTCCATTCCCTCATCCTCTCCTTTGAATGCTGATTTTCCTGTTTATCCTTCTTCTCAGTCACCCTTGAGGGAGGCTTTCCCGCCCCCTCTCAATTGTTAAAGAACTTCTGCGTGGGCTTCAACATTCTCTCGGCTGGCCCCTTGGGAGGGCCTTGATGTGCTCTTATTTTTTCCTTGTATGTTTAAGGCCCCCTGGGGCCCTCTTGACCCTTGTGGGCTGGTTACATTTGGCTCAAGCCTGGACTCCATCGCCTGTGACCAGAGGCAGAGTAGGGGTGGTGGGAATTAGGGGGGAGGGTTTTCCTACATTCTTAAAGATAATATAATAACATCGTGGCTAAGATGGAAATATGTTAGAGGAAGCAAGATTGTGAGACCGATGGAGGAAAGAAGCTCCCATCGGACTCTGCGGCCCCAAACCCTGTCAAGACTGAGCCATGCCTAATCGTGGCCTGGATTGTGGATGTGTGCCTACCCACCAAGAGGAAAGCCAGAAACATGCCTGCATGCATAGAAGGAGATTCCCTCTTAGTTGAGCAGTGAAGGGGTGTGGGAGAGCAGGGAACCATGACACACCATATGTCTCTTCCCAAAGGAGAGAAGCCCCCGTGAACCTACGTCACGGGTCTGCTTGATGAGGCCCACCCTATCCTACTCTTTGTCCTTCATTCAACAGCATTTGTCAAGCATCCACCATACGTCAGGTCCAAGGTTCCACGCCAACTGGGGAAAGTGATGCAATCAAGCAGCTTATCTAAGGCTTATCCTCCAGCCTAGTTAGTAGAAGAGTTGGAAGACAATAATGGCTCTCACTCCAGAGCCCTCACACTTCACCTCTATGCCAGATGTTTGAATGAAGGGACGATCTCCTAGGTGTTTCCCAGGCTTTGTCCAGGCTGCCTGCAACGTCTGCCTGTGGGATCTGACTTCCCAGCAGCTGGGATCAGCCAGCCTACAAGAGCAAGCAGAGCACCCCGAGAGTCTCTAGTGGAGTTGCCTGACCTGTTGGCTCCTGGTCTCAGCAGACTCCTGCTGGTGGTGCGCAGGCTGGGGATTTGTGAGGACAAGGGAGTGTTCAGTTCCAGTTCTCAGGACAAACAGTGCCACACCAGCAGGCTGGGATGTTTGGAATTGGTGTTTCCACTCAACAGCACAACCCAGATTTAGGTTCCTAAAACTAAGCAGCCACCCCCTTGGATCTTTAATCCTTCCTCTTATGTCCTTCCTGCCACCTGTAGTCTAAATTTAGTGACAAGCACAGCAGAGCACCTTCCGCCTGGGCAACTTTGGCAGGTCATGGAGCCACTAATGAGTGTGTATACACGTTCCATCTCTTCAGGGTTACCCATACAGGTGAAGAGCTTCTAGGGGAGCCCCACGATTATCTTCCTGGTAGGGTTTCCTGCCCTGTGAGTTTTCTTTTTTCTTTTTCTTTCTTTTTTTTTTTTTTTTTGAGACAGAGTCTCGCTCTGTTGCCCAGGCTGGAGTGCAGTGGCAAGATCTCGGATCACTGCAACCTCTGCCTCGTGGGTCCAAGGGATTCTCCTGTCTCAGCCTCCCAAGTAGCTGGGATTACAGGCATGCACCACCACACACAGCTAATTTTTGCATTTTTAGTGGAGGCGGGGTTTTGCCATGTTAGCCAGGCTGTTCTCAAACTCCTGACCTCAGGTGATCCGCCTGCCTCAGCCTCCCAAAGTGCTGGGATTACAGGTGTGAGCCACCGTGCCCAGCCTAATTTTGTGTCTCATATTCTTGACATACCATTTTTCGAAATAAGCGGTCTTCAAGTCTCTATTTCAAACTGTTGAACACCATTTGTTAACACAATATTTCATCATTTCAACACGCCATGACTTCTTCACCATTCCTCTGTTCTGGAAGTGTAGGTTGCTTCCAGTTTTTGCAGTTATGCAACTCAATGATAAGCATCCTCATGCCTAAATCTGTAATGACATTTAGAATTACTTTCTTAAGATTGATTTCTGGAAGTAAGATAAAAGGCTATGAACATTTTTAAGCATTGTGATCTTTCATGCCATAATATTTTTTGAAAGAGCTGGGTCATCTTACATGATTTCCTCCCAGCAGTGCAGGGAGTGAATAGGCAGCATTTCTTGTGTGAGTGAAATCAAGTTCAAAAATAAGAAGGAAAGAAGGAAGGAAGGAAGGAAAGAAAGAAAAAGAAAGAAAGAAAGAAAAAGAAGGAGAGAAAGAAAAAGAAAGAGAGAAAGGGAAAGAAAGAAAGAAAAGAAAGAGAAAGAAAGAAAAGAAAGAGAAAGAAAGAAGAAAAAGGAAGGAAGGGAGGGAGGGAGGGAAGAGGCGGGAGAGAGGGATGGATCAGGTTCACTGGCAAATTTTAGCCTAAAGGGACAGGTCAAAAAAGGGAGAAAGTGAAGCTTCACTTCTTGCAGAGAAACAACTTTTATGAAAGGGTTATGGAAATGACAGCCTATTGAGACTTATTCCACATCAAATGAGGACGTCATCTCTTCCTCTGCTCACCTCCCTCGGCAAATCCTGTATCCACTTCTCCTAGAACACAGGGGTAGAGCACTGGCACCAGCCAGCTCCTTGGGAACAGATGGCTCTGCTCATCATAGTCATCATCCAAAAGGCAGAAATATACTAGTAGGAAGAGACCTTAAAGATTCTTTGGTCCAATCCCTCCCTTTATCAGATCAAAGTCTAGAAGAGTGAGGTGATTTATTCAAGAAGTGATTCACTGCTAGTTTATGGCATTCCTGGGACTAGTACCCATATCTCCATTCACATTTGATGACAAATAAAAACAGTTGGACTCCATCTGAAGGCACAGTCCTTTTATGCATGATTCCTTGCACACATGTATTCTTGTATTCATGTTTCAAGATTTGAGAGTGTGGCTGATGTTGCACAGTTGTCTACAGGCTTAGAAGATTAAAAATCTGATTTAATAGGTTTCAGAGTGTCCTGGCTGATTGGTTGTCCTGGGTGAATGGTTTCTCATGTCTGCTAATTTTCTGGATGCGCTCAAAGGAAGTTAATTAACCTGAGGCCTCCATCCAGCTGTGCACCAATTCAGCTGATCTTGAGGTATCATGACCTATCAGGGAGAGAATTATAACATGTAGGTATGAAGCTTTCTCCTTTCATAACACTGGGACACCTGAAATGGGTTGAACAAATCTATTGAACAACCCAGGCTAAAGTGTTCACTTTGTTTTCTAAATTCTAGCCATCTATGCCAATGGTTTGAACAAACTCTGTTTGAGCATGATGGTTTTTAACTTCAAAAAATGTTCACAGAACCTGCATAATTATTCTTTTAGCATCTATGTATGTATGTATGTATGTATGTATTTTTCCTGCCTCACGTTTATTAATGCAAATAGCACAGGAGGGCACCAGCCCCAAGCAGACAGCAGCCCAGAGGTCACACCAGTCCTTCTGTACTCATTCTGGCAGACACAGGCCTCTACTCGGGAGCCTTCATGGGTGCCTGAGCACCTTTGGGAGCCTGAGCTGGAGCCAGACTGAGGCTGGAGCTGAAGCCATGGTCTGAGCCTTGTTTTGAGCCTTGGCCTTTGGTCAGCAGAGCCTGAGACTCCTGGCAATGTGGGCATGAGCACACTTTCCAAGCTTGGGGTGGGCACTGCAGGCAAGTTGATGGGGCTTGCAGCTGACACCCTTTACGATCTTGGGCTTCACCTCCTTGGGTTTTACGAGGGCTTCAATAGCGTTGGCTCTCGTACTCATGGTCTTGGCATTGCTGGCCTGCATCTTCTTCAGGCCCTTCTTGTTGTGCTTCGAAGCACATGTTCTTCAGGAACTTGAGGTCCGTCCACCCCCTTAAGAGATTCATATGTTTGTGATCAGGGTTTATTGATGCCATTTTTTTTTGCCATTTGGGGGACTGGTTGTGTGTGGTATGGTTCATGGAATTGGCCATGTCTGCATTATAACCCACAGCTTTAAAGCTCCTGGGACAGGAAGAGTAGCATCTGTCTTAAAAGTTTATGATTAACAAAGGATAGCATGTAATCCTAGGCTTTTAAGAGGCTATACGGCCGGGCGCGGTGGCTCACGCTTGTAATCCCAGCACTTTGGGAGGCCAAGGCAGGCGGATCACGAGGTCAGGAGATCGAGACCACGGTGAAACTCCGTCTCTACTAAAAATACAAAAAAATTAGCCGGGCGTGGTGGCGGGCGCCTGTACTCGCAGCTACTCGGAGAGGCTGAGGCAGGAGAATGGCGTGAACCCAGGAGGCGGAGCTTGCAGCGAGCCGAGATCGCGCCACTGCACTCCAGCCTGGGTGAGAGAGCAAGTCTCCGTCTCAAAAAAAAAGAGACTATATATTTTGCCAATCACAACATGTATTTGAAAAATAAGTACAATAGTCCCCCCATTATCTGTGGGAGACACATTCCAGGACCCTTCATGGATGCCTGAAACCTTGGATAATACCAAACCCAATTGCCATCATTTGAAACATGTTCTGTACATGTCTTCCACCCACAAAAATTAATGCCTTTTCCATCTTAACTAGGCTGTTACCACACACTGTGGCAGTAACTTTTGCAGTTTGAGGTGTGACAGCCAAACTAGTACAAACTCCTTATCATAGTTGTTTTTTTTTTTTTTTGATACAGAGTCTTGATCTGTCACCCAGGCTGGGGTAAGTGGCACAATCTGGGCTCACTGCAACCTCCGCCTCCCAGGTTCAAGCAATTCTCCTGCCTCAGCCTCCTGAGCAGCTGGGATTACAGGCATGCACCACCACACTCAGCTAAATTTTTTTGCATTTTTAGTAGAGATAGGGTTTTGCCATGCTGGCCAGGTTAGTCTCGAACTCTTGGCCTCAAGTGATCCGCCTGCTTTGGCCTCCCGAAATGCTGGGATTACAGATGTGTGCCACCATGCCTGGCCTTTATCATAGATCTAAACAACCTCATCATACATTATCTTTTCTTTCCTTATTAAGTGGAGAACTTTTATCTTTTCGCTCAAAGGAAGCACTTGATGGCTTCTCTTTGGCATACCCAAATTGCCAGCGCCACTACTCTTTATGCTTTGGGGCCATTAAGTACAGTAAGTCCTCACTTAACATCATCAATAGGTTCTCAGAAACTAGGACTTTAGGCCGGGCACGGTGGCTCATGCCTGTAATCCCAGCACTTTGGGAGGCCAAGGCGGGTGGATCACGAGGTCAGGAGATCGAGACGGTCCTGGCTAACACGGTGAAACCCGGTCTCTACTAAAAAAGAAATACAAAAAATTAGCCAGGCATGGTTGCAGGCACCTGTAGTCCCAGCTACTCGGGAGGCTGAGGCAGGAGAATGGCCTGAACCCGGGAAGCGGAGCTTGCAGTGAGCTAAGATCGTGCCACTGCACTCCAGCCTGGGCGACAGAGCGAGACTCCATCTCAAAAAAAAAAAAAAAGAAACTAGGACTTTAGGGTGGGCGCCGTGGCTCACGCCTGTAATCCCAGCACTTTGGGAGGCGGAGGCGGGCGGATCACCTATGTTGGGAGTTTGAGACCAGCCTGGCCAACATGGAGAAACCCCATCTCTACTAAAAATACAAAATTACAGGCATGGTGGTGCATGCCTGTAATCCCAGCTGCTCGGGAGGCTGAGGCAGGAGAATCACTTGAACCCAGGAGGCGGAGGTCGTGGTGAGCCGAGATTGCGCCACTGCACTCCAGCCTGGGCAACAAGAACGAAACTCCATCGCAAATTAAAAAAAAGAAAGAAAGAAAGAAAGAAACTAGGACTTTAAGTGAAACAACATATAAGGAAATCAATTTTATCATAGGTTAATGATACAAACAATAGTTAAGTTCCCTTAGCATATTTCTGGTGACAAAACTATCACCAAACTTCTAAATATATGCCAAAGTACTCATATTAAACCTACAATAAATGTGAGCTATGCATGTTTTAAGAAAGATTATTAAAAGAAAGTAAGATAATTATTTACCTTCTTATTGCAGTTCAGAGTCATGGGTAGCTGGAGCCTGTCCCAGCAGCTCAGGGTGCAAGGTGGGAACTCACCCTGGAGAGGGTGCCATTATCTCACACTCACTCATCCTGAGATGAGGTAGACATGCAAATTCACCTCATGGGCACATCTTTGGGATGTGGGAGGAAACCCATGCAGAAGGAGGAGAACAAGCAAACTCCACACAGATGTCGGCCCCAGCCAAAAATCCATTTTTTTTTTTTTTTTTTAATCAACGTTGTAACAGAGGCTGGGCGCGGTAGCTCATGCCTGTAATCCCAGCACTTTGAGAGGCTGAGGCAGGCAGAGCACTTAAAGTCGGGAGTTCGAGACGGGGGTCTCTACTAAAATTACAAAAATTAGCCGGGTGTGGTGGCACATGCCTGTAATTCCAGCTGCTCTGGAGGCTGAGGTAGGAGAATTGCTTGAACCCGGGAGGCGGAGGTTGCAGTGAGCCGAGATCATGCCACTGAACTCCAGAACTCCAGCCTGGGTGACAGAGCGAGACTCCAACTCAAAGAAAAAAAAAAAAAAAAAAGAACAACGTTATTCAAGGCCTTGTTATCCTGTAAAATAAGAGTCACCTGAACACAAGCACCGTGATACGTGACAGTCGTCTTATAACAGAGATGGCTATCTAGTGACTAACGAGCAGGTAGCGTCTGCGTGTGTATCCACTGAACACAGGGAGGGTCCACATCCCAGGCTGGATAAAGTGGGACAGTGCACATTTGAAAACTCATGAATTGGTTATTTCTGGAATTTTCCATGTTATATTTTCGAAACTTGGTTGACTGTGGGTAACAAACGTCAGAAAGCCAAACCATAGATAAGGGGGGAGGAGACTACCATTTGAGACATGTCTGAGTCATCTTACAGATATAAGGATTTGTGACGCTTAGCATAACCCATAGTTTGCAAGAGGTCCACGGTCCAAAGGTTGGGAACCACTGACCTATTGCATTTATTGACAATGAATCACAGGCCTGGTGATGTTGCTTTCAACTGTCACCTAACTCTTCAGGTTGCACCGTCTCCCTCAATTACACTGAATCTTTCCTGAGGACAGGAACGTCCACTTATATGCCTTTGTACACCCACAATGCTAATGGACCCATCAATTAAGGACCATTAATTGAGCACTACCCACGAGGAGGACACTGAATTAGATTCTGTGGGAGGTAGGAAGTGCAGAGTCCAGTTTCTGCCCTTCAGATCTCACTTCTGGTTAGAGATATGGCAAATGCCTTTGAGAAATGAGGTAACAATTTAACGGCTAAACTCCAGAGTGAAAGAGAGGTTATGGGATAGATTAGGAAATGAGTTGAACAGATGCTGACTGCTATGAGTACAGAAAAGGAGGAGTTAAGAGTATGCCGCCGAGTCGGAAAACTATGTAAAGGGGTTTGAGTGTGTGAGCCTGAAAAAGGATTAGTACTCAGGCACTTCTTTCAACTCCTGGAAGGTGCTCAGAGAAAGTAACTGAACAAATGCATGCATAAGAGAAACACTTTTGGTCATTTGCTCCGAGATGGGCACAAAGTGAAACCCTTACTTTTTTTTTTTTTTTTTTTTGAGATGCAGTCTTGCTCTGTCGCCCAGGCTGGAGTGCAGTGGAGTGATCTCAGCTCACTGCAATCTCCGCCTCCCAGGTTCAAGTGATTCTCCTGCCTCAGCCTCCCGAGCAGCTGGGATTACAGGCACCTGCCACCAGGCCTGGCTAATTTTTGTATTTTTAGTGGAGACAGGGTTTTGCCATGTTGGCCAGGCTGGTCTTAAACTCCTGACCTCAGGTGATCCATCCGCCTCAGCCTCCCAAAGTGCTGGGATTACAGGCGTGAGGCAATGCACCTGGCTGTGAAACCCTTACTCTTAAAGAACAACATTTACTCTGAAACATACAGAAGTCAGTTTTTTGAAGGTGGCAGTGGATGAAGAGGAAATGTGCCCTGAATCCCATGATCTCTTAAGATGTTGCTGCGGTCCAGAAATTGTTTTGGTGAAACTTTCATAGAAGAGAGCACTGATGCTCCAATAGTGAAGTGAGTTGGCCAGGATCATACAATCAGTTCTTCATAGCAGAACTGGGACTTGACCTCCGAGAGCTGGACTTCAGGGCTAGTGTTCTTTCCACTTGATCTTGTTACTCCTAGAATCCCCTCCTTTTTCTTGAGCTTGTCAAAACAATTTGTCTAAAAGGAGTTTGCCCAAGCCGAATCCATCACACCACTCTGTTCTAGTTGAAATGCTAGGCTGGTCTTTCTTCTCTTACTATCTGAACATGCCTTAATTAGAAATTAGGAGCAACTCCTGGGTCCTGGCCAATGCTTCAAAGAAACTGTATTGGCACCCGCAATGCTAAAACCACCGTTGTTAAAGACAAACTGCTAATTACAAAATCCAAACCACTGCTTTGTGGGTTGTGGGGATCTCAAGAGAGTGGGTGGGAGATGGGGCCAATTCTGGAGGGGCCTTGTTTATTGCCATTGATTTTTGGCCACAACAGAGAACTGCCTCTTTTTTTTTTTTTTTTTTTTTTTTTTTTGTGACAGAGTTTCGCTCTTGTCGCCCAGGCTAGAGTGCAATGGTGTGATCTCGGCTCACTGCAACCTCCGCCCACTGGGTTCAAGCAATTTTCCTGCCTCAGCCTCCCGAGTAGCTGGGATTACAGGTGCCTGCCACCACGCCCAGCTAATTTTTTGTATTTTTAGTAGAGATGGGGTTTTACCATGTTGCCCACGCCAGGCCGAGCTGCCTCCTCTTGGATGCCACAAACCAATTAGGTTGGGAACCCTTCCAGGGAAGCTGCCTCCATCTGGTAAATATTTGGGCAGCCTGGGTGATCTGAAAAGTCACTGGGGGTATTGCATGGTGGCTCAGGCCTGTAATCCCAGCACTTTGGGAGGCCGAGGTGGGTGGATTACCTGAGGTCAGGAGTTTGAGACCATCCTGGTTAACATGGTGAAACTCCGTCTCTACTAAAAATACAAAAATTAGCCGGGTGTGGTGGCAGGAGCCTGTAATCCCAGCTACTCAGGAGGCTGAGACAGGAGGATCACTTGAACCCAGGAGGCGGAGGTTGCAGTGAGCTGAGATCATGCCATTGCACTCCAGCCTGGGCAGCAAGAGTGAAACTGTCTCAAAAAAAAAAAAAAAAAAAAAAGAAAGAACAAAGAAAAGAAAAAAAATCAACCCCATGATGATTACCAGATCATCTATGGGCTGAAGTTAAGCTGCTGGGTTCGTCTGTTCCATTAAGAAGTAACCGGCAAATTATCTGCCAAGAGATCTTGGTCTCCTGCATAGTTTTCTTATCTCACTGATAACTTACTTTATCATTACAAAAGACTCCACACCTTCATACTTCCCCTCCCTGAACTTCCCCAACCAAGCCTTGCCCTCAGAGCCATAATTCATTAACTCACTCACTCAACACATTTCTATGCAACACGTCTTATATTCCAGCCATTGAGCTAGGTGCGTATAGTGTAGCCACTGCTGATATTGCCTACTAGGTGATATGACTTCCACCTCTAACTCTACCTCTCACTGTGTGACAGGCAAGACATTTGCTTTTCTGGTCCCTCTCCCTGTCCCTCTGGTTCAATCTCCTCACCTATAAGGTGATGGAATTGTAGAAAATGGTTCCTTTTGATTCTATCTGTATCCTTCAGGGTCCGGTTAGGAGACAGCAATCACACAGTATTTGGAACAGAAGTTTAACATAAAAAATTATTAACTAGGGCCAGGCGTGGTGGCTTTTGCCTGTAATCCCAGCACTTTGGGAGGCCGAGGCAGGCGAATCACGAGGTCAGGAGACCGAGACCAGCCTGACCAACATGGTGAAACCTCGTCTCTACTAAAAATACAAAAATTAGACAGGCGTGGTGGTGCGTGACTGTAACCCCAGCTACTCAGAGGCTGAGGCAAGAGAATGGCTTGAAACCTGGAGGCAGAGATTGCAGTCAGCCGAGATCGCACCATTGCACTCCAGCCTGGGCGACAGAGTGATTCTCCATCTGGAAAAAAAAAAAAAATTGGCCGGGTGCGGTGGCTCAAGCTTGTAATCCCACCACTTTGGGAGGCTGAGGCGGGCGGATCACGAGGTCAGGAGATTGAGGCCATCCTGGCTAACACGGTGAAACCCTATCTCTACTAAAAATACAAAAAAAAATTAGCTGGGCATGGTGGCGGTGCCTGTAGTCCCAGCTACTCCGGAGGCTGAGGCAGGAAAACGGCGTGAACCCGGGAGGCGGAGCTTGCAGTGAGCCGAGATTGCACCAGCCTGGGCGACAGAGCAAGACTCCATCTCAAAAAAAAAAAAAAAATTATTAACTAATAGCAGGGAGTTAGCTATTAAAGGGTAAAGTGAACTCTAAAGAACACAGGACTAGCAGATAGAGGGAGTACCTTAGGGTCCCACCCTAGGGCTGAAACAGAGAACCCGAGAAAGGGACAAACTTAGAGAGTCTCCATCCCGATGCGGAGACAGAGACCTTACAGAGAAGGTATAGCTGTCAATGAATGGCGGAGGGAGTTGCAGGGTGTGACAGACTGGGGTGGCAGGCAAGCAGGCATCCACTGGTGCTAGAAAATCTTGTTGAGAACCTGCGTATGGGAGTGCTGAGAAGTCAGCCAGGACACTTGTGGAACTTGACAGAAGCTGCCTGGGGGATTAAAGTGAAACTTGCTGGGGGTGAGTCCCACCCTTGACCACAGGGGAGCCACCAGAGGAGGAAGAAAAGAAAGCACCTGAGAACCAGGAAGAGAAGCCCCTTTCTCCTGCGGTATCCCTCCAGAACCCTCCACTGACAAAGCTTAACATTATGTCATCAGGTGAAGAGAAATGTTTCTGGGATTCAGCACCAGTATCACAAGCAGGGGAAGTGAAGAGGGGGTGTGAAGACAAGAAGTGGCAAATCAATAACCAGCATGCTGTCATTCTATACTGTATGATTCTTGGAAATTTAACCTTAATGTAGGAAAGAAGTGAGTGAGTTGTATTGTACAGGTTAGATATGATCTTAGTCTGTTCTTCTATACCTTCCTTGCCTCTATTCCTCAATAATTAACAAATTTCTTCAGAATGAAACCAATCTTGGCTAGGATGGCATTGCACCTCAAAACTTTAAACATGCCATAATCATGTACATATATGATTATATGTCTATATTGTATATATAATTATATGATTAGTATAATCGTTACATAATAACTAAACATCTATACCAAGGACAGAGGTGGGTCTCAGCTTCTAAAATAATAAATAAAAGATGCCTAGGATTTCAATATGCTTCCTGATGACAGCAAGTAACTTGGAGGGGAAATAAGATCCAGTGAAGTCAATCTCAAACCAAATAGTATCAAAAATCAGGTGAGTGACAGAGAAAATGTGATGAAAGTTTACAGGAAGGAAAAAGGCCCATAGGCTGAAATGGCCAAAGAAAAATGTGTGCCTGGCAGTAAAGTTTGAGAAGAATGTTTAGCAATGGGTAGAAGTTGTACGTAAAGTAGAATGAGAATAGGCTAAGAAGTGGCTACAGAATGAGAAACACAGACTAACTAGTCCTCCGAATTTGCTAGCCTTAGGTTTGAACTGAACCAGTCAGTTGCAGATGTGTTATGTGCATAGGACAGATGCCAGGAAGATGAGCACGCATGACTTCAAAGACTTGCTGGATCCTGTAAGGCCTTGTTGAAGGAAACATCATTCTACAGACTTCTCCATCATTTAGATGAACCTGTGGTTTCCATATCAGTGGACTGAGCATTTGCTAGTATAGAGGATTTGCTGCTATAATATTCAACTTCTGCTCTTCACATTGTTTAAGTGAAATATTGAAATACCGGCCGGGCACAGTGACTCACGCCTGTAATCTCAGCACTTTGATCCCAGCTACTCACTCACTTGGGAAGCTGAGGTGGGAGGATCTCTTGAGCCTGAGAAGTCAAGGCTGCAGTGAGCAAGGCTGCAGTGAGCAAGTCTGCAGTGAGCTGTGACTCCACCACTGCCCTCCAGCCTGGGCAACAGAGCAGGACCCTGTCTCAAAAAAAAAACAAAAACAAAAATCCTTAGTGAAGACTTCCTTTCCTTTTCCCCTATCAAAAGAACAGGCTGACACTGATACTCTTCCCCAGGTGTCTCTGCTGGTGGGTGGATGTTTTCCAGGGCGTTCTTTCACAGAAGACTCAGCTTTCTGATAAAATACCTGATAAAATATGTCTGTAAAATATTGCATTTACTACTTACAGGGCATGACATGGGGCTCTGACAAATAGAATGCAAAGGAGATCGCCGGTATCAGTCCACATATTAAATATTAGAGAAGCTAATTTTGTTGTATTTTTTAGAAAGAAAATAATTGGAAATAGAAATTTTTATTTTTATTTGTACCTTTTCTCAAGGCACCACCCCAAGGTGGTGTCTCCTGTCTCCAGGCTCTACCAGGAAGCTGCAGTGACTGCACTGGCAGCTCTGGGCTTTATTTCCTTCTTTGGTTTTGGCCCTGGGAATTGCCCTGACTTTCTTAGAAACTCTGTTATGCATTAGCAATAATTATTCTTTTCGACATCACTAGATATTTTATACCATGATAGTTTTCTTTTTTTTTTTTTCTCTTTTTTGAGATGGACTCTCGCTCTGTTGCCCAGGCTGGAGTGCAGGGGCATGATCTCAGCTTACTGCAACCACCACCTCCCAGGTTCAAGCGATTATCTCCCTTCAGCCTCCCAAGTAGCTGGGACTACAGGCGCCCACCACCACACCCAGCTAATTTTTGTATTTTTAGTAGAGACGGGATTTCACCGTGTTGGACAGGCTGATTTCAAACTCCTGACCTCAGGTGATCCACCCGCCTCGGCCTCCCAAAGTGCTGGGATTATAAGCATGAGCCACCGTGCCCGGCCAGCATGATAGTTTTAAGGTCATTTTGTTGTCCTTATTGCCAGAAATGGGAGGCTACAATAGTTTTGGAAAGAAGGCTGGGCTTGGTGGCTCACGCCTGTAATCCCAGCACTCTGGGAGGTTGAGGCAGGTGGATCACCTGAGGTCAGGAGTTCGAGGCCAGCCTGACCAACATGGAGAAACCCCGTCTCTACTAAAAATACAAATAAAATTAGCCAGGCATGGTGGTGCATGCCTGTAATCCCAGCTACTGGGGAGGCTGAGGCAGGAGAAGGGGTTGAACCCAGGAGGTGGAGGTTGCAGTGAGCCGAGATTGTGCCACTGCATTCCAGTCTGGGTGACAGAGTGAGACTCTCTCTCAAAAAAAAAAGAGTTTTGGAAAGAAACATGGTTATTTTATGTAACAATGGAAACATTTTCAAATGTCCATTTTCAATATGCTCTCCTCATGAGTGACTTTTGAAGAAAAATCTATTTCTTTTTTTTTTTT
>NW_026652289.1:57873028-57896966 GCF_009828535.3 Hylobates moloch
AGTGATGGGATTACAAGCGTGAGCCACCGCGCCCGGCCCTTTTTTTTAAATTTTTTTATTTTTTTTGAGAAGGAGTCTTGCTCTTTCACCAAGGCTGGAGTTCAGTGGCGCGATCTCGGCTCACTGCAGGCTCCTCCCCCCGGGGTTCACACCATTCTCCTGCCTCAGCCTCCGCGTAGCTGGGACTACAGGCACCCGCCACCTCGCCCGACTAATTTTTTTTTTTTGTATTTTTAGTAGAGACGGGGTTTCACTGTGTTAGCCAGGATGGTCTCGATCTCCTGACCTTGTGATCCGCCCGCCTCGGCCTCCCAAAGTGCTGGGATTACAGGCGTGAGCCACCGTGCCTGGCCTTAAGTTGAATTTTAAAGTACTTTTATGATTATGCTTCATCTCAGTACAAAGTAGTGTAAAGAGTCTACTATTTAAAGGTCTTGGCTGGGCGCGGTGGCTCACGCTTGTAATCCCAGCACTTTGGGAGGCCGAGGTGGGCGGATCACGAGGTCAGGAGCTCGAGACCGCGGTGAAACCCCGTCTCTACTAAAAATACAAAAAAAATTAGCCGGGCATGGTGGCGGGCGCCTGTAGTCCCAGCTACTCGGAGAGGCTGAGGCAGGAGAATGGCGTGAACCCGGGAGGCGGAGCTTGCAGTGAGCCGAGATTGCGCCACTGCACTCCAGCCTGGGCGACAGAGCCAGACTCCGTCTCAAAAAAAAAAAAAAAAAAAAAAAAAAAAGAAAATAAAGGTCTTGTTTTCGTAAAAGTAGCCACATTAATGATATTTGAAAGCACTCCAATTGCAATATGTGGCGACATGCTGAAATTGAACAAGAATCAGGGGCCCCATTTTCATCCCCTCAGCGCTAGGGAAAGTCTACTATTCCTTTAGCTTTCACCACTCACTGGGCATGACATGGGGCTCTGACAAACAGAATACAGGGGAGGCCACCGTTATCAGTCCACATATTAAATATTAGTAATGCTTAATTTTTTTATCTTTTAGAAAAAAAGTAGAAATTTCTTCGCTTTTCTCAAAGGATTATCTTATACACTCTGAGAGGGGTCCACCCTATTTTGTAGACCACTGTTTTATAGGAAGTGTTGTGGGTTGAACTGTGTCCCCCAGAAAGACATGTTCAAGTCCTAACCACTGGTACCTGTGAATGTGACCTTGTTTGGAAATAGGGTCACTGCAGATATAATTATTTAAGATGAGGTCATACTGGAGTAAGATGCAATATGACTGGTGTCCTCATAAGACGAGAAAAAGACATGTTTATTAAAAAGATGATGTAGAGAAACAGCCATGTGATGATGGAGGCAGAGCTTGGAGCAACCCATCCACAAGGGCAGCATACCAGGAATTGCTGGCAAACACCAGAAGCTAGAAGAGGCAAGGAAAGATTCTCTTCTACGGCTTTCAGAGAGAACATGTCTCCGCCAACACCTCGCTTTTAGACTTCTGGCCTCCAGAACTGTGCGATGATACATTTCTGTTGCTTAAGCCACACAGTTTGTGGTACTTTGTTATGGCAGCCCTAACCAGTGAATTTAGAGAATGAAGAAAGTTCAGAGAGGTAGCAGAAGTACCAGTAGAGCAAGGTGACCCAGAGAACTAGACAGATGAGAGCTTAGGAGGGAGGGTGTGTCAATGGTTTCAAATGCATCCCAGGAAGCAAGAGGACATGAGCAAAGGCCCTGGAATGTGCCTGCTTAGGGCTAGGGGCTGGGAGAGGAAACATTCCTGCTCAGAGGGGCAAGGCACTCAGAGAAGTAGAGGAAGATGTATCGGTAGCAAGCGTGGTGGCCCAGGCCAGTAATCCCAGCACTTTGGGAGGCTGAGGTGGGTGGATCACTTGAGGTCAGGAGTTTGAGATCAGCCTGGGCAACATGGTGAAACCCCCGTCTCTACTAAAAATATAAAAATTATCCAGCCACGGTGGTGGGCACCTGTAATGTCAGCTACTCGGGGCTGAGGCAGGAGAATCGCTTGAACCCAGGAGGCGAAGGTTGCAGTGAGCCGAGATCATGCCAGTGCACTCCAGCATGGGTGACAGAGTAAGACTCCATTTCAAAAAGAAAAAAAAAAAGAAAAAGAAGATGCATCGGGGCGTCGGGACGGGCTGGGTGCAGACGGCTGTGAAGAGCCCTGAGCGCCCACTCCTTTTGCCTTTTGTTGGCTTTCCCTCTTCTGGTGTCTGCGTTCCTGCTCCCTTCTAGTCATTGCAACCCTGTCTACATTGTTTTCCTTGAGATTTTCTTGTGACACATATCTAGGCTTCCAAGTGCCCCACCAACACTACAGATCTCTCCAGTGCCTTTCCCACACATAGGACCGCTCATATTCTCTCTGCCTCGAATGCTGAAATTCTGCCTGAGTCATCGCTTGACGGCCTGATTTATAAAGGTTTGCTAAGTTGTTGTACCTCTATTTAATGGTATGCTGAGCCGCTGTTGGAAAGATTGATACTGTTAATTAAAAAGCAAGGTGTAGAAAAGGGAATTTTTTTTAGGAGGCGTCTGTGTTTATATAAAAAAGTTGCACGTGCATAGAGTAGGCCTATTAGATTAGACTTCTTCCCTCAAAATAAACAAAAACAAGCAAACAAACCAGTAGATGTTGCCTCTGGAAGGAAACTAGGTATCAGGAACAGGAGCAAACGCCAATTTGCTTTTCAATGTATATGCTTTTGTACTTAAAACTTTTTGTGCTGTGAAAGGAAAATAAATCTTGGGGCCCCCAAATCACTAAGCTAAAGGGAAAAGTCAAGCTGGGAAGTGCATAGGGCCAACCTGCCTCCCATTCTTTTTTTCTTTTTTTTGAGACGGAGTCTCGCTCTGTCGCCCAGGCTGGAGTGCAGTGGCGTAATCTCGGCTCACTGCCAGCTCCGCCTCCCGGGTTCACGCCATTCTCCTGCCTCAGCCTCCGCAGTAGCTGGGACTACAGGTGCCTGCCACCACGCTCGGCTAATTTTTTTTGTATTTTTAGTAGAGATGGGGTTTCACCGTGTTAGCCAGGATGTCTACGATCTCCTGACCTCGTAATCCGCCGGCGTCGGCCTCCAAAGTGCTAGGATTACAGGCGTGAGCCACCGCACCCGGCCCAACCTACCTCCCATTCTATTCAAAGTTACCCTTCTGTTCCCTGAGGTAAATGCATATCTGACTCTCTCATTGGGAGAGGCTAATCAGAAACTCAAAAGAATGCAATCCTTTGTCTCCTATCTACCTATGCCCTGGAAGAGCCCTCCCCGCTTTGAGCTGTCCTACCTTACTGGACTGAACCAATGTACATCTTACACATATTGAATGTCTCATGTCTCCCTAAAATGTATAAAACCAAGCTCTGGGGCCGGGCGTGGTGGCTCACACCTGTAATCCCAGCGCTTTGGGAGGCCGAGGAGGGTGGATAACACGAAGTCAGGAGATGAAGACCATCCTGGCTAACACGGTGAAAACCCGTCTCTACTAAAAACACAAAAAATTAGCCGGCCATGGTGGCGGGCGCCTGTAGTCCCAGCTACTGGGGAGGCTGAGGCAGGAGAATGGCGTGAACCCGAGAGGCGAAGCTTGCGGTGAGCCGAGATCGCGCCGCTGCACTCCAGCCTGGGCGACAGAGGGAGACTGAGGCTCAAAAAAAAATAAATAAATAAAACCAAGCTCTGCCCCTACCACCTTGGGCACATGTCGTCAGGACCTTCTGAGGCACGGGTCCTCAACCTAGGCAAAGTAAACTTTCTAAATTAATTGAGACCTGTCTCAGGTTTTCGGGGTTGACAATGCCATGTATATATTACATTTATGAAAATTAATTTAAAAAGTAAACATGTCCTTCCATGTTTATAAAAATTAAACATATCCTTCCAGTCATAATGTCACTAATAGCTTAATGTGAATTAGCATAGCAGATGGCATGAACTCAGTGGGTGCCTCAGGGAAAAGATGTGCTAAAGGTAGACTCAGAGGCTGAAAGAAGTAATAAGGCAAGGAAGATAAACTGACCTCGCTCCTGGAGAAGGAGCCACATTTCCATTAAGGGAGTGAGATTATCTGCTGAGCCCAAAGAAGAGATCTGCTAGGGCAGCTCACATGATAGAATAGGTTTACTCACTTATTTATTCATTCAGCCACTCAACAAATATTTATAGAGCACCTACTTCATGTCTTGTGCTAGGTGCTGGGAATACAGTGAAGAACAAAAGTGAAACAGTTTCTGCTCTCATACAGAGATTATAATTTCTTAAGAAAGTCAGGCCTTTGGAATGCAGTATGACAAATGCCATGAGAGAAAAAACATAAGGTTTGTATTCCAGACATTTGTTTATTTATGTGTGAGTCGCTGGATATAATAGGCAGTACGGATATAATAGCAATGATGTCCACATTGTAATCCCCAGAACCTGTGAATAACTTGCCATATACAGGGCAGAGGGGTCTTTGTAGATGTGATTAAATTAAGGAATTTGAGATGGAGAGATTACCCTGGATAATCTGGGTGGGTCCAATCTAATCACCTGCCTCCTTAAAATCAAAAAATCTTTCCTAGCTGAGTTCAGAGTCAGAGAGAGATGTGACTGTGGAAACATGGTCAGAGAGATGGAAGGATGCTGATTTGGGAGATAAGAAAGGAGCCATGAGCCAAGGAATGAGGGCAGCCTCTAGAAGCAGACAAAGACAACAAACGAACACCCTGCCAGAGCTTGATTTTAGCTCAGTGAGGACTGTGTTAGACTTCCAACTTACAGAGCTGTGTTGTTTTAAGCTGCTAAATTTGTGGTGATTTGCTGCAGCTATGATACAAAATGAGTACTTTGAGTTAGCCTATGGGCATATAAAGTTTGAGTAAAAAAAGATTCCTGTTCTCAAGATTTTTTTTTTTTTTTTTTTTGAGACTGGGTGTCATTTTGTCAACCAGGTTGGAGTGCAATGGCACAATCACAGCTCACTGCAGTCTTGAACTCCTGGGCTCAGGTGATCCTCCCTCCTCAGCCTCCTGGGTAGCTGGGACTATAGGCCCATGTCACTATGCCTGACTAATTTTTGTATTTTTTGTAGAGATGGAATTTTGCCATGTTGCCCAGGCTGGAAGAATGTATATATTATCACAATTTATTGGGGGAGACAAACATGTAAATGGAATAATACAAGTGTGAAAGTTGGGGTGTGTACGTGTAACCATGTATATAAAATTTGCTTGGAGACATTCTGTTAATATCTCCCATCTTAGAAAAAGTTCTCCGCCACTTCTGCCTCATTTCCTCACTCCCTGTCACAGTAGTCTCTAATTCTTTTCCTCCAATTTCCTCTTAAAGCCACTTAGTCACTTTTGTTCTCACTTTCCCCTCAACACTACTTGCCTGTGGTCCAGGTTACTAATGGCTTCCATCATGCTAAATGCAATGGTAATTTCAGTCCTCACCCAGCACACTGATTAGCAGCAATGACACAGCTGACCATGACCTCTTCTTTGATACACTTCCGTTACTTGGTTTCCAGGGCTCCATACTCTTTGGTTTTCCTTTTCCTTTGTTGTATGGCACTTTTCTTTCTCTTTTGTAGCATCCTTGTCTTCCAATCTCAGGCAGCATTGACTAGTTTTTTTGTTGGAGATGACAAAAGAATGCAGTGTTCCTATAACACCAGGAGCTCTGATATTTTTAAAAATCTATGGGACAAGTCTGAAAGAAAACTTGATTCTACCCTAGACCCTTGTTTCAATCCTAGAGTCTAAACCATACCTGTTTGGATGTGAATGAAGAATGAAACTGGAAAGACATAATTCTGAAAGTTCACATAACAATCACCCATGACTTTATAAATACACTGTTTTGGTGAATACTAATGAACTTGAAATTAGGTCAATGAATCCTTTGTTTAAGATGGCATTAAGTTAAATTTCTATGCGTGAATTGTTTTCATACACAAAACTCAGTCACTTATCCAATAAATCAACACCAACTTCTCAGGTGCTCACATGGGGAAGCTATGTAAGTACTGTTTAGGAATACAGGCATGGAATCACACAAGCATGTTGAAACACAGGAAGTGACCACTCTGACAATCTCTATATCCAATTTTTATGTTCATTTTAATATCTGATTATATTTTATTCAATTAATCTTTTCAATACTTTGGAAAAAAAGAGAGAAAACACAAGCAAAAAGCAAAGACAGAAACAAGATGGTCTCTCATACCTATTCCTAACTCCAATATCAAAAATATATTAGAATTAGCATAATTCATGCCCGGTGTTCCTTTTTTACTTCATTTGTTTGGTCCATAGGAGAAGGGCTAAAACCTCAGCTGACTGCAGTTCTGAGATCCCAAAGTGATCCTTGCTAGACATACCCAAGGCAACATGAGGTCTGGTGGTGCCAGAGGGTTCATATTAGCTTCTTCCGGTGGAGTGCTGGAACTGATTCACAAGAGCTGACTGGTAGATTTTCAAGAATTTTTGAGGGATGATTGATGTCACACTGATAGTTTGAATTCCACAGTGGAAGTATTTGTACCATTGAAATTGGCAATTGCTATAAATTAGGCCCCCTATTGCCACCTATAAAAAAACAGCTGTCTAACAGGTTACCAGTATACTACTGGTTGAGTCTCTTCTTCAACAAACCTTGTTCTGTCAGCAGGGTTTTCCAGATTTCCATTTTTCAGTTGGGACTTTCTGTCTTAAGTATTTCAATTTTTTTTTTTCTTTTTTGAGACAGAGTCTCACTGTGTCACCCAGGCTGGAATGCTGTAGCATGATCTCGGCTCACTGCAGCCTCAGCCTCCCAGGCTCAAGTTATCCTCCCACCTCGGCCTCACCTGACCAGTAGCTGGGACTACAGGTGTGTGCCATATGTCTGGCTAATGTTAATGTTTTTTTTGTAGAGATGGGATCTCACTATGTTGCCCAGGTTGGTCTAGAACTCCTGGCCTGAAGTAATCCCCCCACCTTGGCCTCCAAAAGTGCTGGGATTACAAGTGTCAGCCACTGCACCCAGCCTATTTTAACTTTCTATAGTGAATCATTATAGGTATAAATCATTTTAATCAAGTCTTGGTTTTTTTCTATATGGGCAAACTATTTACAAGCATAAATACCTTACTAGGTTTTGGTTTTACACTTATTTATACAACTCCACTCATAACTACATGACATGATTGATAATAGTTGATTTATCTGTCCTTCCCATTTCATGGACAACTGCATGTCTTTAATATTGATATAATTTAGCGTTTGGAAGCTTCAGTTTCATCATTCATAAAACTAGGATAATAGTAATATATACTGCTCATTTCTTCGCTGGGAGTATTAAAAGAAATACATGTAAAGAACTTAGCACAGTGCTTGGCACATGGTAATATCTCAGTAAACTTTAATGATTGTGTAGTAATAGTAATAGTAGTACTTTGTGCTGTGGGGTGTACACACAGAAAAGGGTGAGATGTGGTGCTTTGGTGAAGAAATGCTTTGGCCAATCCTTCTATAGCTTAGGAACATTTATTAAGCATTTGCAATTTGGTGGCTTAGATTTTGGCAGTCCCTGTATACAAGCTAATCCCTAGTAGAAAGATTGAGAAATTATCAATTGAGAAATTCTTCACACTCTCAGAATCACATTGGGTATTTCATAGATCAGGCAGACCAAGTTGATATTTTGGAATTGTAAGACTGAAAAATATTGGCTATTTCATATCTTCTTATCTGTCCTCAAATTTCCAAAAGTGGTGTTTCTTCATTGCCCATCTCCCTCTAAAATGATGATCATGGTTCATGAGAAAATAGAAGCAGGCCAGTTGGGACCTTCTTCTTTTCCTTCCACTGAATATACCACCATACACTTATCTGTACCTGCATCTTTTTGCCTTTATCCTGTTACTGCAGATGACATGTCCAGGCTCCTAACTGAGGGATCAAATCCCCTTTGACCTCAAAGACTTAATTCCTACAGATGTCCCCCTTCTCTGTTTCATAGTCCTTTCCCCTCTACTGGACCATTTTCCTCCCAGCCTACAAAAAATGTTTTAGTTTCTCCCACCTTAAACTAAAAAACTTTCCACTGATGTCTTGTCATTCTCCAGCTGCTATCCCTATTTCTCTGCTCTCCTTCAGAACACCCTATCACCTCCCATTGTCTCTCTAGTCTACTTTCATTAGCTTCTCTCCCCAAAAGTGATGGAAATTGTTTGGTAAAGCCTATTAACACCCATGCTGCCAAACCCAGTGGTCGCTCCTCTGTCTCTGTGCTTTTCCATCTTTCAGTGGTATTCGGTAGGGTTGATCTTTGAAAAACCATCCTCTCCTGGCTGCTGTGTCACATTCTCTAGTTTCTGCCTATTCTCTAGCCATTTCCTCTCAGTCTTCTTTGCTGGTACCTTTTTTCTCTGTTTGATTTCTTTTTTTTTCTTTTTTTTTTCCGAGATGAAGTCTTGCTCTGTCGCCTAGGCTGGAATGCAGTGGCGCAATCCTGCCTCAGCGTTCCGAGTAGCTGGGATTACAGGTGCCCGCCACCGTGCTCAGCTAATTTTTGTATTTTTAGTAGAGACGGGGTTTCACCATGTTGGCCAGGCTGGTCTTGAACTCCTGACCTCAGGTGATCCACCCACCTTGGCCTCCCAAAGTGCTGGGATTACAGGCATGAGCCACCACACCCAGACTTCTCTTTGATTTCTAAATGTTGCAGTACCCACATCTAGGCCCTTGGCCCTCTTCTTCCATGACAGATTTTTTTTTTTTTGAGACAGAGTCTAGCTCTGTTGCCCAAGCTAGAGTGCAGTGGCGCAATCTCGGCTCACTGCCAGCTCCACCTCCCAGGTTCACGCCATTCTCCTGCCTCAGCCTCCCGAGTAGCTGGGACTACAGGCACCCGCCACCACGCCCGGCTAATTTTTTGTATTTTTAGTAGAGATGGGGTTTCACCGTGTTAGCCAGGATGGTCTCGATCTCCTGACCTCGTGATCCGCCCGCCTCGGCCTCCCAAACTTCTGGGATTACAGGCGTGAGCCATCGCGCCCGGCCTTCCATGACAGATTTTATCTGGCCTCATGACTTTAAATTACACTTATTTGGCCATAACTTCCAAATTAATGAATTTCACTCTTGCTATCTAGGCCTCCTACTTAATATATCCTCATTTGGATGCTCACTGGGTGACTCAAACCAATATGACCAAACAGAACTCTTGACTTTCCCTTGGAAACATAGCTCCCATAGTCATCCCCATTCAGTAAGCAACACCATCTACCTAGATTCTTAATGTCTTACTCCCTGCATCCAGTCTACCATCGAGGCAGCTCTATTTCTAGACTACATCCCAGTCCTGCTCATGCCTTCCTGCTTTCCCCGTTGGTCGTTTATGATCAGTTATCTCCCTAGCAGCAGAAAGATCTTTTTAGTATATAAATAAGATCACATGATCCTCTACTTAGTTAGCTTCCTATCAGAACACAATTCAAAATCCTTCTTTGGTCCACCAGGCCCTCTTTGTGCTGGCCCCAGCCTGTCTCTTCAACTCCCTCTTGCCCATATTCTTCTCCCACTATGCTCCAGCCACACTGGCCTTCAGTATGGTCCTGCAACAAGCCAAGCGATACCACACTGCTTAGGGCCGTTGCATTTGCTGTTTTCTTTGCCTGGAGTGTTCTGCCTCCACGTCTATGCTTGACAGGCTCCTTTCTGTAATTCAGACCTTAGTTCAAAGTCACTTCTCCAGAAAGACTTTCCTCAACTACCCAGTCTACAATCATTCTCCCTATCCCTGCCTGCCACTTTGTTCTCTAGCACATTACCCTTTTTATTTTTCCCATATACCATTCCCTGAATTGATCTTGATCGCTTACTTATTTGTTTGTTTACTTGTTCCCTGCTGATTCCTCAGTATCATCTTACACATCATCTGATAACCAACACTTGCTGGAGGAATGAACACTCTGGACACCCAACAAAGATATTTCTTATAGCTGAGGGGGTTATCTATTCCACTGCTCACTGTCCTGTAAGTAAAGGCACACTCATATGAGAAATTTATTGCAGAACGTAGCAGCAGGAAAGCATTATCTCTGTTGAGAATGTTCAGTGCCTTTTCCTTTTCTGGTTTCAAAGCTGTCACTGTTAGTTTCTATTTTTTGTTTTGCCTTGGCTATTAGGAAGCTGAAAGTCACATTTCAAACTCAAGGATGAATATCATGGTCTCTCCAATAGTGAACATAAGTTCTTCCTTCCTGAGGTTGATTTCCTCCCTTTGTTGTCAGGAAGTATGGTAATGAAATTTGTTACAAGTTGCCTCAATTTCTTTCTGGATGGAAGTGTGATTTAAACAAAAGCATTCAAAGTGTTAACATTCTGGCATAGACTGCACAGCTACCTGTAAGGAATGCTGACTTGGAGCCATGTAGTATTGAATGGGAGCTCTCTGGCTGTAAGAATTTATGAGCAACCTCTATTGTTGTTAGGTAATTTGCTGTGATTCGTATTTGGGAATTCCCCAAGGTAGTTTTAGTTGGGGTTTGACTTGCCTAAAAAGAGCTCAAGCCTCTGGGTGTTAGGGGTTTTAGGCTTTTTTGTATTTGTTGACTTGATGAGTGTCACTTCAGAGTTATAAACCAAAAAGTTCATGGATCTTGAGAGTTTATTGTTCTCTTAGAGCTCAATGTCTCAGTAGTAGAAGAAATACGCCTTTTAGTTTAGCCTTAAAATGCGATGTCTTGATCTCAAGCAAATTCATGGACTACACCCTTCTAAGGTTCAAAGGAACTGTTCTTAATTATTGTTTAGGTCCAGGGAGGGTTTTGAAGTTTATGGAGCATAAAACATGCTTCTCCCTAGCCTGGCAAAATTAAAATGTAGCTCTTTTGAAGTTCAGCATGTGTTGGTATTTTAATTTATTGGCTACTTTAAATATTTTGTTTGTGGCAACAACATTCATAAAACAGCAAGAGGGAAAGCATACACTGATTCATTATTATCAAATATTTTTTGATATTTGTACTAAATAGATATAGATGATGTAAAGAATATATATATCTGGTTAATCCGTGAAGGCATAAGAGTGGAGAAATCTCTTTGAATAAAATATGCTATTAAAATAGTCTTGATGGCCTAAATGCAATGTGGAATAATGCTACTGTATATAAGAATTGTACCTTAATTTAAACGTTTCTGCCAAACAAACGTTGTAGTTAAGTATTACTTAACAATTGGGTACAAAATTATATTTTAATTTTTAATGAAAACAAACATTGATTCCAGTAGTTTTGAAGAAGGAGCATGCAGAAAATAATTTTCATGAACTATTTCCTTCCAGAAAGGGAAGGGAATGGGTCTTTTGGTAATCAAATGTTAAAAAAAAATCAATCAATCAACCATGTATTATATCATGCAGTAAGTAATTTTTTAAATTAACCTTTTAAAATACACTTTTCTTTTTTCTTTTTCTTTTTTTTTTTTTTTTTAGAGGGAGTCTCTCTGTGTTGCCTAGGCTGGAGTGCAATGGTGCAGTCTCTGCTCACTGCAACCTCTGCTTCCTAGGCTCGAGCAATTCTCCTGCCTCAGCCTCCTGAGTAGCTGAGATTACAGGTGCCCACCACCACGCCCGGCCAATTTTTGTATTTTTAGTAGAGATGGGGTTTCACCATATTGGCCAGGCTGGTCTTGAACTCCTGATCTCAAATCATCCACCTGACTTGGCCTCCCAAAATGCTGGGATTACAGATGTGACTGTGCCTAGCCTAAAATACACATTTTATCTACTTATATGGGTTCCTTTTTAAGGTAAAAATCAGGATTTACTTAAAGATATATTAATTTATAAGGATATTTGATGAAAGAATTCCAAATAGCACATTTAAAACGTTACTATTGATAATTTTTTATGATAAAAATATAATAAAAATATGTTTATATATAATTTTATTATAACATTTCTATATCCAGATTTTACCTATGACCTTCTCTTTCGCATAACTGAAACCAATGTAGTCAATAGCAATTTCAATTTAAGTGACTGTAAAGTCATTGTTCATCATCTACCATAAAGCTTGGGTCGTTTCCCAAGTACATTTGAAAGTGAGATTTGTTAGGCAACGGGTACCTTAATGGCGCCGGTTCCGGGTTCTTCTCCCCTCCTTGACCGGGCACTGTCTGAACCCACCAAAGGAGGGCCAATCAGAAAGAAGCATCTCCCGCCTTCCCTTGGGCCTGCCCCACGTAGGCCCAAGGGATATAAAACCCAGCACACCAGCAGCTCTCTCTCTCTTCTCTCCTCTCTCTCCCCCGCGCGACCTGACCTCTACCTCTCCAATAAAGATCTCTTGGTTGCCATCGGTGTCGTCTCTGACTAGCCTGTCGCCCTTCATTTTGGTGCCGTGACTCGGATCGGGATCCCCACCTTTAGGTGGGGACCCCGATCCCCTTCCCAGGCTCAGTCTAGACCTCCAGCCAGCCTTCACCCATTTTCCTGTTCGCCGAGCTCTTCGCCCACCACTGGCCTCATCTCGGTAAGTTTTCCCCTCCCGGGCCTACCTCTCGGGCAAATCGCCATACCCTAGCTGCTCCTGTGACGGACACATTTTGCCCGACGCCCTTACGGCAGTGGTAGGCCCCTATCATTCACTTCCGCCTTGGCCTGCAGGGAATGGAGTTTTCTCCCTCTCCTCCTCGCGTCTCTGGCCTGGGCCCCTCTCCTTCGCTCGTTAAAATCCTGGTACCAGGTGGCCCACGGCCTCCCGCCTCTCAGAGGCTCCTCAGTCCTTCTGTTTCGGTGACGATTGATCCGGAGGCTCTGACTCGCTCCGCGGCAAGCAGCTAGCAGGGGACGCCCTGCCTAGCTCGTCCCCGTCTATTCCTTCCTCTCATTATGGGAGGCTCTGCATCCCTGCTGGCCGACACCCCCCTACAATATCTTTTAAATAATTTGTCGGCCCTTGGCCTCGCCTCAGACATCAAACCCAAACACCTAATTAAATTTTGCACTCAAAACTGGCCCACCTATCCCCTAGACAACCAAAACAAATGGCCTCCTTATGGCTCTCTCGATCCTGATCTTCTTGGGGATCTCTACAACTATTGCGTGCGAACAGGAAAATGGGTAGAGATCCCATATATTCACGGCTTCTTCCTCCTATAGGACACACCTAACCTCTGCCTCCCTTGCGAACCCCAACAGCTCCTTGCCGCTCTTAAACTGCCAACCCCTCCCTCTGCCCCCGACTTCGACCCAGCCTATGAGCCCCGCCCCCCCATACCACCACCCTCCGCCCCGCCTTCCAGCCGCCAGCCCAGATCAACCAGATGCCCCTCCCAGCGGCGCCTGCCCGACCCCCACCAACTGCACTTACACCACCGCTCCTCCAAACTTCCCAGCCCCCGAAGGCTGGTGCAATGGCTCCCTACACAAGTCTATCAATTCTTCCACTGGTGGCCCCTGTGTTCCCGTCACTCTCTTTCCCCAATTCACCCTATTACCCTTCTCTGAAGGCTCATCAGCATACCACTTTGACCACCCTGACCTAGACCCCTCACAGATTCACCGACACAAGAGAGCAGTTTTGCTACCATTCATTCTCGGGCTATCCCTCACTACCTCCCTACTAGGCTCAGGACTAGGGGCTGCCTCCCTAGGTTACAGCGTGTCTCAGTTTTCCGATCTCAAGATTCCCAGTCCTTAGCCGCTTTACAATGTCAAATCACATCCCTAGCAGGGGTAACACTTCAAACCGCCGAGCTCTAGATTTACTCACCGCTGAAAAAGGCGGTACTTGCATCTTCTTACAAACATTAAAACTTACATAACATTAGGAAGAAACTAATAGGGGCCAACTCGTCCCCATCATTGTGGGACACCCTAAAGACCCCCTCCTAGCCTGGATCCTCCCATTTCTAGGCCCTCTCATGGGTCCTCTTGTGCTCTCCTTCCGTGCCTTCTCAAATCCATGAGACAGCAAGTCTCATCCATCTCTAACCAAACCTTTAACCAGCTTCTCCTTAGACATTATCAACTCCTAGCAACCAGCGAAGAAGCGGCTGACTCCAGAGACAGACTCTGAGCGCCATGTCTCGGTTCCACCAGTTCCTAGATGATCGCCGCAAAGACTGCTGGCTCATCACAGACCCCTCCCTGCCCTTTGGCTGGCTACAAGGAACATTCACGGACTTCACAACTGAGGAGATGTTCACATACAGCGCCCTACTGCTTGGCCTTATACTCCTGCTGTGCCCCGTACACAACCCCCACAGTCCTCCCATACCCCTCCCCCACGACGCCCCCGCTCAGCAGGAAGTAGTCAGACGAACTACAACGCCCATTTCCCCACTTCTTAAGAAACAAAAAAGGGAGGAATGTTAAGTAACAGGGGTACCTTAATGGCGCCGGTTCCGGGTTGTTCTCCCCTCCTTGACCGGGCGCTGTCTGAACCCGCCAAAGGAGGGCCAATCAGAAAGAAGCATCTCCCGCCTTCCCTTGGGCCCGCCCCACGTAGGCCCAAGGGATATAAAACCCAGCACACCAGCAGCTCTCTCTCTCTCTTTTCTCTCCTCTCTCTTCTTTTTTCTCCTCTCTCTCCCCCGCGCGACCTGACCTCTACCTCTCCAATAAAGATCTCTTGGCTGCCACTGGTGTCGTCTCTGACTAGCGTGTCGCCCTTCAAGATTTATCCTTTTTTTTTTTTGAGTCGGAGTCTCGCTCTGTCGCCCAGGCTGGAGTGCAGTGGTGTTGTGTCCGGAATTGGTGGGTTCTTGGTCTCACTGACTTAAAGAATGAAGCCGCAGACCCTCCAGTGAGTGTTACAGCTCTTAAGGTGGCACGTCTGGAGTTTGTTCCTTCTGATGTTCGGATGTGTTCAGAGTTTCTTCCTTCTGGTGGGTTCATGGTCTCGCTGGCTCAGGAGTGAAGCTGCAGACCTCCGCGGTGAGTGTTACAGCTCTTAAGACTGCCCATCTGGAGTTGTTCGTTCCTCCCAGTGGGCTCGTGGTCTTGCTGGCTTCAGGAGTGAAGCTGCAGACTTTCGCAGTGTGTTACAGCTCATAAAATCAGTGTAGACCCAAAGAGTGAGCAGTAGCAAGATTTATTGCAAAGAGCGAAAGAACAAAGCTTCCACAGTGTGGAAGGGGACCCCAGCGGGTTGCCACTGCTGGCTGGGGCAGCCTGCTTTTATTCTCTCATCTGGCCCCACTCACGTCCTGCTGATTGGTAGAGCCGAGTGGTCTGTTTTGACAGGGCGCTGATCGGTGCGTTTACAATCCCTGAGCTAGACACAAAGGTTCTCCACGTCCCCACTAGATTAACTAGATACAGAGTGTCGACACAAAGGTTCTCCAAGGCCCCACTAGAGTAGCTAGATACAGGGTGTCGATTGGTGCATTCACAGACCCTGAGCTAGACACAGGGTGCTGATTGGTGTATTTACAATCCCTGAGCTAGACATAAAGGTTCTCGTCTCCACCAGACTCAAGAGCCCAGCTGGCTTCACCCAGTGGATCTCGCACCGGGGCTGCAGGTAGAGCTGCCTGCCAGTCCCGCGCCGTGCGCTCGCACTCCTCAGCCCTTGGGTGGTCAATAGGACTGGGCGCCATGGAGCAGGGGGTGGCGCTTGTCAAGGAGGCTGGGGCCGCACAGGAGCCCACGGAGGCGGGGGGAAGGCTCAGGCATGGCGGGCTGCAATCCTGAGGCCTGCCCCGTGGGAAGGCAGCTAAGGCCCGGCGAGAAATCGAGTGCAGCGCAAGTGGGCTGGCACTGCTGGGGGACCCAGTACACCCTCCGCAGCCGCTGGCCTGGGTGCTAAGTCCCTCATTGCCCGGGGCCTGGGTGCTAAGTCCCTCATTGCCCGGGGCCGGCAGGGCCGGCGGGCTGCTCCGAGTGCGAGTGCGGGGCCCGCCAAGCCCACGCCCACCTGGAACTCCAGCTGGCCCGCAAGCGCCGCACGCAGCCCCGGTTCCCGCTCGCGCCTCTCCCTCCACATCTCCCTGCAAGCTGAGGGAGCCGGCTCCCACCTTGGCTAGCCCAGAAAGGGGCTCCCACAGTGCGGCGGTGGGCTGAAGGGCTCCTCAAGTGCCGCCAAAGTGGGAGCCCAGGCAGAGGAGGCGCTGAGAGCGAGTGAGGGCCGCGAGAACTGCCAGCACGCTGTCACCTCTCAGTGTCATCTTGGCTCACTGCAGGCTCCGCCTCCTGGGTTCACGCCATTCTCCTGCCTCAGCCTCCGGAGTAGCAGCTGGGACTACAGGCGCCCGCCACCACGCCAGGCTAATTTTTTGTATTTTTAGTAGAGGCGGGGTTTCACCGTGTTAGCCAGGATGGTTTCGATCTCCTGAGTTTGTGGTCCGCCCGCCTCGGCTTCCCAAAGTGCTGGGATTACAGGCGTGAGCCACCACACCCGGCCTGAAAGTGAGATTTATCTTAACTTATTCTGTCTGCTATGTTCTTGTGTTAGGATGAGTAACAAAGGTTGTCATGGAGTAACTGGTGGTATTGAACCAGCCATGTAATTTACTAGTAATTGATCATTCAGTCAAGAGTGTTTACCGAACACTGCCCGAATTTTAAAAGTCTCCTTGGAAATCTGGAGGGGAAAAAATACAAGCAGGACAAGTAAAACCATCATTTAAAGTCTGTAGAGATAGCCTTTATCTGCCATATTTTAAATTTAAAAGCAAGAAACTTTTCTATCCAACTTATTTGATAGTGCTGAAGTTTTGAAAGTTTTTCGGCTCATTGCACATATCCTGGCCAAGATAAGAAAACTCCAAGGTCCAGGAAAGTTTACTATGGAGTCAGATGGTTACTGATCCCAGAACCAAATTCCTGGTGTTTCTCTGGGCTCCAGGCTGAGTAGCCTGTTTTAAAAGAGGCAATCAAGAGTTTTTTTTTGCCTTTCAACCATAAGCACTCAGGGCCATCAGTCTTATCATTAAAGTGAAGCTAAGGGTACTTCTGGATTGTGTGTAATCAAGACTTGATGTTAAACCTGAATCCAAAGAAAACACAGTGATTATCTCAACTGCTTTTAGGTATAAGGTCAATTATGCTGGGGAAGCCTAGTTTTGTTCCTGACCATGATCCTTCCTGTTTTTTCACTTTTTCTTTCAGTATCGAAACTAATGGCACACTCGATATGTCATAGTGAATGACAGTCTGTAAATGCCAGGGAAGACAGAGAGAGGTAGAAAGCAGCCTTCTTTGGAAGATAAGTGGTAAACTCAAGATTGCTATAGCTAAATGCATAACAGTCCTCAACAGGGGAGATGAAAGAAGTTGTTTCTGTAAGAAGGAATTGATACCACTTGAAGTTTTAGTGCTGAGTAACTAAGAAAACTTACATGAGGGTCTATGGTTATATGGAGCAGACACCATCTTCTTTCCCCTTTTCTTCTTCTCATTCTAGTTTTCTAAGATGCAGCCTTTGGTGAGCTTACTAAAAATATAGATTCTTTTAAAGTTAGTGCCAAAGATGACCTATTTATTTTTTTAAAGCTCGTTTATGCAATGTTTTAGTTTTCAATGTGGCAAGAGAAGAGGGTGTGAGAACTGCCTCAGGTCTCTCATTTCCTGGGTTGCCTATGACTTCTGGGTAGAGGTGCCTTTCCTCATGACTCTGTGATCACACGTGGTTCTGCCAGCCATTTGCTTTGGCCTCTGAGAGAATGACTGATGTCATGGGCCCCTTCATGGAATTATTCCATGGCTTTGTTCCCTGGGTCCCCGGGGCTACTAGGAGCAGCAAGTTCTGAAAATGAAGAGGGAAGTCATTGGATATAGAATTCATAACTAAAGCTTGTCTGGAAGGAGATCTTTATGTTTGAAAAGAACTCATTTTATGTGTAAATTTTAGACTTTGTATGTCAATCTTTTTTTTTTTTTTGAGATGAAGTCTTGCTCTGTCACCCAGGCTGGAGTGCAGTGGCGTTATCCTGGCTCACTGCAACCTCTGCCTCCTGGGTTCAAGTGATTCTCCTGCCTCAGCCTCCCCAGTAGCTGGGATTACAGGCTTCCACCACCACACCCAGCTAATTTTTGTATTTTAGTAGAGATGGAGTTTCACCATGTTGGCCAGGCTGGTCTTGAACTCCTGACCTCAAGTGATCTGCCCACTTTGGCCTCCCAAAGTACTGGAATTACAGGCGTGAGCCACCATGCCCGGCCTGTGTGTGGATTCTGTTTTTTTATTGTTGTTTTTGGTTTCTTTTTTTTTGAGATGGAGTCTTGCTCTGTCGCCCAGGCTGGAGTGCAGTGGTGCCATCTCGGCTCACTGCAAGCTCCACCTCCCGGGTTCACACCATTCTCCTGCCTCAGCCTCCAGAGTAGCTGGGACTACAGGCGCCTGCCACCACGCCCGGCTAATTTTTTGTATTTTTAGTGGAGACGGGGTTTCACCATGTTAGCCAGGATTGTCTCGATTTCTTGACACCATGATCCGCCCGCCTCGGCCTTCCAAAGTGCTGGGATTACAGGCGTGAGCCACCGCGCCCAGCCCTGTGTGTGGATTCTTTATTCTTTTTCTGAGAAATCATATTTGTCATCGTTTTTGCCCTTATCATAATCTGAGTTATCAGTGAGCATCTGTCAACTGTGTTGTCTTCCCTGTTCTGGCAGGTCCCCTGGGTATCCTCTGCCTATCTGGTATTACTTCTCACCTGTTCGTATTCATTGAATGGATACTCAACCTTGGATAGCCTCCCTTCAGGCAAACTTATTTGTTGATCTTTTCCTTCCCTAAATACCATCTGCAATCCTACTACACAATTCAGTAAGTGATTGTCCGGTTAAGCTGTATGTGTTAGCATACAGCTTACACATTTGTTATCTAATCCAGAACACAAGTTCCTTGACAGCAGGGATCAAAATAGGAGTGGTAAGCAGATCAACTTGCTCCATTTGTATTATTTGAGATTACTATGTGTATATATAATCTAGTAAAGTAATTTTAAAAAATGCATTACCCTTCCTGGTATATATTGTAAATAAATAAATATTGGAAAAAATAAGTAAAACAAAAAAAGTATTTTATATAGGCTCAGTGTGATAACAAACAAAAGGTCATCTAGGTTTGATAAGTGCCCTTTGCTCTGAAGGGAAGATAAAAATAAATAATAGTGATAAGAGTTAACAAAATAAAACCCAACCTGTCTGGTAGAATGCTAATAATAGTGACTTTACTTCATATAGGCAGCTTCCAGATCAATGTAAAAAAGCATTACTGAATATTCAGACCAGTGCTATTTACTTAGCTGCTCTCAAATGGGAATAAGCAGACATCAGCTATCAAGTTTCTAGGCTGGAAAAATCCGTAAAGGCCACTGGACACAGACACCATGGGGACATCATCCAGACAGTTCATAAAAATAACTTGCCCAACATTTTTGGAACCTGATGCAAGCTATACTTGTGGTTCTGTCTGTTTCCTTTGCTTTATCCAGTAACAACAGAAAAGGAGGCCAGTCACCAGGACTATGATAACTTGGATGTTACAGGAGACAACTTCATAACACTACAATTAATAACTCAATAGCCAATTGCTGAGACAGTGCTCGTGTAAGCAATTAACATTTAAGATTCAGTCAGAGGACTAGATGGTAAATGGATACTTATCTTAAGCCCAGAGCAAAGGAGTTGATTGAGACACAAATATTTGAGCAGGACCATAGCCTCAGGTCATTCCATCTGTGTTCACAATAGGGGGAATCCCAATCCTGTGTCACATAAATACATAGAACAAACAACCATAATTTACTATAGTAGTCAATAAGAATGCATCAATTCACTCAGAAATATTTATTAAACACCTATAACATGCTAAGCATTCTAGGGAATTCAAATATATGTCAGTTATTCCCTAATTTTAAGTAAATTGAAGTCCAGTAATGAAATAAGGTTTGCTCAGCTCATATGTGTTAGTATCATATGAGAGGTATAAATTGCTGTTAACTATTTGGAGGATGGAGAGATCACTTCTAGTTACTTGATCAGGGAAGCTTCTACAGAAAGGAGGGCGCTTGGAAGGGACATACACTTAAAAACAAACTTTTTGTTAAAGCATAACACACACATAAAAGAGAATATATTGCATACAGTACAGGCTCACTGAATTTTCACAATCTGAAAACACTAGATATGTAACCAGCACCCAGAGAGAATAGTACAGTATTCCAGAAGCCCCCCACATCCCCTACCAATCACTCTTGGGGGAGTAGGATTTCTGAGATGAATGTAGACAGAGAGAAGATTATTGAGGGAGTAGGATTTCTGAGATGAATGTAGACAGAGAGAAGATTATTGGGGGAGTAGGATTTCTGAGATGAATGTAGACAGAGAGAAGATTATTGGGGGAGGGATCAGTATGCATAAAGATGTGGAAATTGAAAGCCATGACCCATGTTTGGAGAATGGGCTAAAGAGTAATTCGCTTGGGGTGTTGGCTAGAGAACAGGGTCGCGTCCACGTTATACAGCTTTAAATGCCAAGAGTTAGATTTTATTCATTAGCTGCTGAAGGCTTTTGAGCAAGAGGATTATTTTTGTAAGACTTATTGATGATGGTTGATAATTTATTGGTGATGGGACAATTAAGAGACTGAAGGTTGGGAGACTGGCTGGGAAGCTTCTGTAATAATCGTCCGGGTATGAGATAATTTTGGCTCTGCAGTGGCAGTGAGAACAGAGTAACTGACCATACACAGACACTTTAAAGAGCCAACAAGAACTAAATGACTGGAGATCTAGAGGAAGGGGGAGGAATCAAAGAAAATTTTCTTCCAAAGATCTAATCAAGATGAAATTTAATAATTTTTTTGGGTAGTTAGTTGTTATTTACTTGTTGTATAGGGTTAACAGTCTTTGAATGCTGTCTCTCCAAGAAATTCTGAAAACTTTCTTACAGTATTGGAAGAAAACCTTGAGTTACTATAAAGAAACTCTAAAGAGAGCAACTGACCTTTCAGACAAAAAAAGAGTCCCTTGTTAGTCAGAAAATGTGGACCGTTTGTCTTTTCAAATGGATGCATGCTACAATAAACGTTTTGCTGGGGGGGCTGGGGGGGCGGGAAATGACTCCAAAGAAGACTTTTGAAGATGTCACACGAACAGCAAATTATTGGGTGCTGAACACCTTCCTGTTTCTTCATCCTCTTAAATAATTTTTACTAACCCAGATTTCTAGGTAAGATGATTTAACTTGATCGTATACGTTTACATGTAATGTGTTTCTACAGAAAACAAAAAACCTTTTTGAAGAAAAAAGGGCGTAACTTTTTTTGACAACTTAGATCACTGGCTATGGGAGTCATTTTTAATTGATGACAGCTCTTCTCCTCCCTCCCGCCCCGCCCCCATTCCACCCCTTTGCTTCCAATACGGCGGATTCTTTTTTTTTTTTTTTGAGACGGAGTCTCGCTCTGTCACCCAGGCTGGAGTGCAGTGGCGCAATCTCGGCTCACTGCAAGCTCCGCCTCCCGGGTTCACGCCATTCTCCTGCCTCAGCCTCCCGAGTAGCTGGGACTACAGGCGCCCGCCACCACACCCGGCTAATTTTTTGTATTTTTAGTAGAGATGGGGTTTCACCGTGTTAGCCAGGATGGTCTCGATCTCCTGACCTCGTGACCCACCCACCTCAGCCTCCCAAAGTGCTGGGATTACAGGCGTGAGCCACCGTGCCCAGCCTAATACGGCGGATTCTTGACTCAACAAATAATCGAGCACGTAACTTGTACTGTAACTTATTATAACGTCTTTCAAGGTCTTTCTTAACTGTACGTTTTTCTGCACAATCAGCACCTTATTTCTTAGAGACTGTTTATTTCTGGAATTTTTGATGCGTGTGGTGGTTTCCAGGCACCAGGATTTGGTAGTAAAACAGGATACTGAAGAGAAGTTGCTCCTGAAAGCTGTTCTGTGTGCAGGTAACCAAGAGTCATTTCTAAGACCAGACGGAAGGGAAGGAACTTTACTTGGTAAAGAGCGCGTGGGTGGAAAGAGGAGGGGAGTCCGGGAAGATGAGAGGTGGCAGAGGCGGGACCCCGTGCTCTCTCTAGATCTTAAGCTCCGGATGGGCGGGCGCCGGTGGCCTGGAGCCCGGCCTGCGCGCATCTCCATGCCTCTGGCCGCCCACCTCCTCCGCCCCTTCCCGGGGTAAAGTTCCCAAACTTTTCCTCCAGTGGGGAGAGGAAGGGTGTTACTCAGTTTAAAAGGGAAGTCCCGCCCCATTCCTGGATTCCGATTGGTCGGGGTTTGCCACGCCCCCGCCAGGGCAGCGGGACGATTGGCTACAGGAGGGGAGCCCCGCCTCAGGCCCGTCGCCGTCTGCTGCCCGGGGCCCCCAGGTGGCAGGCAGATGGGGCTGGTACAGCCCGCGCCGCCTCTGCTGCAGCCGCTTCCCTCTGCTCCTTGCGCGCTGGCACCCCGCAGCCTTTAAGGTTCGCGCGCGGGCCAGGCGAGAGTTAGCCATGAAGAGCCTCAGGTCCCGCCTGAGGAGGCAGGACGTGCCCGGCCCCGCGTCGTCTGGCGCCGCCGCCGCCGCCGCCAGCGCGGTGAGTCCCGCGGCCCGGGCTGCCAGGCTCTCCGCTCCGGGAGCAGCGCAGCCCTCCTTTGCTCGCGCGCCTCCTTCCTCTGCTTTTCCTCTGCCAGTTCGGCTTCGGCGGCCCTGGCGACTCCTCCCTCAGAACGGAGACTCCGTCAGCCCAGAGACCCCGGGGACCCTCCCCGCCGCCGCACCCGAGCCTCTACGGGTCTCTTCCCCACCCCTTTCTCCCAAGCCTCCGAACTTCTGGAAGAAACCTCAGTGCGGCGGTTCTGGCCCCCTTCTCCTAAATCCAAAGTTCCTCGATTGGCCCCCCTACTCCGCTCTTTCCGTTGACCCCGCTCGTCGCTCTCCTCTCCCGGCGTTCGCCCTGCTCCCCACACCCGCTCAGCCGTGTTGGCTCCCCAGTCCCCGGGGCCGGGGCTCGCACGGGGTAGGGCAGGTGGGCAGGGCTGCGCACCCCGCACCACCGTGCGCGGACTCCGAACCTTCCCCGGGTCTGAGACAGCGTCAAGCCCTGCCAGGCTGGCGGACGTCCCGTGCTGGCCGTTGTCGTGGTCACTGGGAAGTTTGATTCCCCAGCGAGGCAGAGGGAATCGGCTTAGTAGTAAAGACAAAACTCCACAGGGTGGTGACCCTGGAGGTGGTGAAGTCGGGAGGGGTGGTGGTGATGTGGGTCGTGTAAATCGCACCTGTGGGGCGGGATCCGTGCGGGGCGCTTTCGGTGCTGACCTGCAGCGCGGCCTCAGTGTGTGCGCCAAGGAGTAGTCAGGGCCTCTTTAGTTGGCAGGAGAACAGAAATCTTGAGAAACAGCCTGACCGCAGATGTTGTGATTTAGATAATTTGTCACAAGAATGGCGATATCATCAAAATTCTATATCATTAAAATAAGTGCCACTTAAAAAGTCTTGAAGAGTCGAACGTAAAGGAGTTGTTAGGCTCCAACTGCCCAGTTACCTAGTTGGGGTAATTAAAATGAACCTTTACAATTTAACGCAGATTTTACCAAAGGATTATATTATTTTTATCAGAATACTAATTAATCTGCTTCTGCTTTTTTGAGTTAATTCAGAATTGTGCCTTTCTCTCCACCTATATCGAGGATTATTTTACTTGGACATAAAGGAAATTGTGGAGGAACTAACTAGACTTAAATTCCTATTTCAAAAAAGACAGTAGATTCAGATGACATAATTGATGTTCTTTGATAAAGCATGAAGTCGTTTTATAAGCTCATAGGAAAAAGATTACTTTGTTTCCCTTTTTTTTTGAAGTAATTGGCAGAAATGTCATTTAGTGATATTGGAGTTCATTACAGTTAAGATTCTACTTCTCTAATGCAAGTTGTGTTTTTAGCTTTATAGAAGATACACGTTTCTAGATTTATTAGCTTTATTTTCCCTGGTTGTGTTTGATTTGCACTAAGGATGTACATCCCACTTGG